>NW_016816502.1:2300377-2318702 GCF_001698545.2 Rhinopithecus bieti | reverse complement strand
ACAAAGGACTAATATTCAGAATCAACAAAGAACTTAAACTAATTTACAAGAAAAAATCAAACAACCCCATCAAAAAGTGGGCACAGGATATGAACAGACACTTCTCAAAAGAAGACATTTATGCAGCCAACAGACACATGAAAAAATGCTCATCATCACTGGTCATCAGAGAAATACAAATCAAAACCACAGTAAGATACCATCTCACAACAGTTAGAATGGCGATCATTAAAATGTCAGGAAACAACAGGTGCTGGAGAGGATGTGGAGAAATAGGAACGCTTTTACACTGTTGGTGGGAGTGTAAACTAGTTTCAACCATTGTGCAAGACAGTGTGGCGATTCCTCAAGGATCTAGAACTAGAAATACCATTTGACCCAGTGATCCTATTACTGGATATATACCCAAAGGGTTATAAATCATGCTACTATAAAGATACATGCACACATATATTTACTGCGGCACTATTCACAATAGCAAAGACTTGAAACCAACCCAAATGTCCATCAATGATAGACTGGATTAAGAAAACATGGCACATATACACCATAGAATACTATGCAGCCATAAAAATGGATGAGTTCATGTCCTTTGTAGGGACATGGATGAAGCTGGAAACCATCATTCTGAGCAAACTATCACAAGAACAGAAAACCAAATGCCACATGTTCTCACTCATAGGTGGGAATTGAACAGTGAAAACACTTGGACACAGGGAGGGGAACATCACACACTGGGGCCTGTTGTGAAGATAGGGGATGGGGGAGGGATAGCATTAGTAGAAATACCTAATGTAAATGACGAGTTGATGGGTGCAGCAAACCAACATGGCACATGTATACATATGTAACAAACCTGCACGCTGTACACATGTACCCTGGAACTTAAAGTATAATTTAAAAAAAGAAAAAAAAAAGATTAAAAAATAGTTATAATGCCATGATCAATTGAAAATATATTCACAAATTCTTTAATATTTCTATTTTCTAGAGATGGAGTCTGTATTTCCTCCCCTTGAACCAGGGCAGGACTTTGTGGTTGCATTTTATATCTCTAGCTTGTAGAGCGCATTTGTCCCTGAGAGTTAAGGCATTGCAATGCCCTTACTTAAATGGTGTGACAGATTATCTCAGCACTTAGCATCACTTTTGCCCCTTTTACACGTTTTTCTGGTATCACGGGGTGAGAAGCCTGGGAACTACATTTCCTACAATCCCACCCCATCAGTTACAGTAGAGATAACAAATGAGAGGCACACAAGTAATATTCAAAAGATGGAAAGGCCATGCGCGATGGCTCATGCCTGTAATCCCAGCACTTTGGAAGGCCAAGGTAGGTGGATCACTTGAGGTCAGGGGTTCAAGACCAGCCTAGCCAACATGGCATCACCCCATCTCTACTAAAAATACGAAACTTAGCTGGATGTAGTAGCACATGCCTGTAATCCCAGCTACTAGGGAGGCTGAGGCAGGAGAATTGCTTGAATCCAGGGGGTGGAGGTTGCAATGAGTCAAGATCTCGCCACTGTACTCTAGCCTGGGCGACACAGCAAGACTCAGTCTCAAATTAAAGAAAGGTGGAAAGGAGGCAGAATGTATTGTTGCAATAGAAATCCTGGTGGCAGACTAGCAGCAATTGCTAGGTGCGGCTACCTCAGACTTCATACTCCTCCATTATTCTTCTTTTCAGGGGCTGTGCAATGACTGTGACGTCAGCAGTAGCATCCTGCACTTTGCTATAATCTATGGATTCCCTATATTAAGTTTCTTTCTGCTGGAAATATTTAACATAGTTTTGTGTCATGACTACACACTCTGACAAATACACCTGAGAACAGTCATGAGGGGGTCTTACCTAGCAAATGGAGCTGGGCAGCCCATTCTTCCTCTACCAGAAAAGAGACAATCCAGTGTCTGGAAGTCAAAATTGCTAGGATACACTTTTTCTATTACATGGGAGGGTTGGAGGGGAGCGTTGTTATACTAAAACTAAATCCTCCCCCACCATGATGTTCAAAGACTAAAGGGGGTGGATAATTCCGACAGACATGCTTGAATGTGCTTGAATGTCAGCTTATTACACACAGGGGTGAAGCAGGATTTTATAAAGAAAGAGAACTCTGCATGAGCCATCCCTAGGGAGATATTATAAATCAAATCCTGATTCAGGCATTTCTGTGTCCTTAAGCCAAACACTATCTAGTAGTGTCCCAGACCCCATTTAAAGTCCTAACAAGAGAATTGTAATACCAATAATTAAATTCTGACAGAAATGAGGTCATTGTTTTGTTGTCATAATAAAAGGATGTTAGTTTGCACGATGTCTGGAGGAGGCACGTGTCCATGTGTTTTCAAGCTTTGTCCAGTAAAACAGTGTGCCTGTGACAATTAGTACTGACTTTTTACATAAACATATGCTTAGAAAGGATAATTTGTTATAATAATCATAAATACAGGATTAAAGAGGAAAAAGTACTTTTTTGTTCTATTGTATACATTCTATAGCAGTAGACTAGACAGTTAATAATTCAGACATCTGAGAGGACCACCTACCAGAATAGAGGGTCTTTAGTCTTCTGACAAATAAACTAGTAGGTACCCAAAGATTGAGGCCCAGAAGAAAACATAAAAGAGGCTTTGTTTTAAAATGTACTGGGATTTGTTTTGATTGCGTATAGTAAGACATGTGAGCCTGACAATGACTGTTATGAAGGAAGAAGTTGTTTGCACTCTCAGTTCCCTAGAAATAGGAGGCTCAGCAATGCAGGGGAGTCACTTGTGGAAGCCAGGCAGGGGGCACAGGGGAAAAGCAAGGGCCAGTGCCTTTGTTGTGGTTTTGTGGGAAGGAATGCGCAAGGCAGGAAAACAGGCTAAGCAGGTTTAGAACTTTCTAGTTGAGTCATTGCAGCAGGCTCTGGGGTGTAGGAGCTGTTCGGAATTGTCTAGCACCTCACTCTGGGGTGATTAGGGCAAGAAACTATTGGTCTGGAGTGGAAGGGTCCCACAGAGGTGGGGGGTGAGTTAGGGTAGGCTTTCAATTGCTTAGTTTGCATATAAAAAAGACCCTCCCAGGTAACACTGTTTGGTATCTGTAGCAATTAACTAACGCTGGGAGAGGCTGTCCCTCTGGATCTGTGATGCCCTAGATGCCAGAGCATCAGGAATACAGAAAATAAGAAAATAAAATTCAAATAGGTTTACAGTGAAAGTTTTTCTTATCAGTTCCCAACCATACACTCCAGCATGAGTCCCAGAATTTCTATAGTCCTGGTTTACAGATGATAATCTCATAGAGGCAGAGTGACTAGGCTTCTCAATTTATTCATATGGATAGTAAAGTGGCTCAAATATAATGAGTATTTATTATAAGGCCATAAAGTCATTTCACAAAAAATGAAGCGGAGGTGAATCTCCAAGGAATAGGAGCTGAGATCCAGGGAACCACTGAAGACAGAAGTTTCTCTCTCTTTGTCTCAACCACGTATAATCTTTCTCATCTATGATCATTGGCTACTGTCCATAGATAGGCTCAAAATGCCCAGGGCCCAACCCTACAGACCCATTTACTTCATAGGCCCACATCCATTTGACTATAGACTTTGTGCCCCAGAAAACACATTTGACTACAGGCTAGCCAACAGATTGACAGCCACCTGGATAGGTGTTGGTCCCTGGTCCAATCAGTAACGGGAAAAGGCTATGACATGAGACAAACTGAAACAGAGAGACTCATCTCTTCAGCAAGGGTGAGCGTGCAGCTGACAGTGCTCTAGATAGGCCAGACAGGCACCCTGAAACTACACCATCTCTGTTAGCTAAGAGATATAATTCTTCTTGACATTGAAGAAATTGCTAAAAATTCTGACAGGACTTGTGGCTGTTAACCTATTCAGAGGGAAAGATGGTATTACCGAATACTGCTCTCTAAATATTCCCAACTGTCTGCTCTCCAGCGCGTAGCACTCTATGGCTCCCAGTAGTTGGTGGAGGCCATGTAACTATTCTGGGCAATGAACTAAAAGCGCAAACAATGCGTGCCACTTTCCTGTTGAACATTTATCTCTTGGCATGATTTCCTCTGAGCTCTCTTTGTCCCCTGCCATGGTAGCATCCTCCTGATGGTGACTACTCTATCAGCCTGGGACCCAAAGCAGGGATAACACATGGGTTGTCAGAAGAACAAGAAATCAACTTTCTTGTTAGCCACAGAGATTTGGAGTTTGTTATAGCATAACACAACCAATGCCAACTGGTTTAATATATCCAAAAATTATGCTTATTAAGTAGAACCCAACAAATGCTATTAACTTTTAATCATCCCTCAGTTCTGGGGAGAGCAGAGGAGACCTTATGCACTACGTTTTCTACTAGTCATCTCAAATCTTTCTTAATCTACCATTTGTGGGGTAGGGTTTCACTTCCCTGCTTCCTAATTCATAAACCATCATGTTTATCATTATTTGGTCGGATTTCTGATTTTCTAGCTGATATCTCCCATTCTAATCCAAATTTGCTTTCTCTGCTCTGCCAGGGAGTTCTCATGACATGTAGCTAGGGCCTCACTTTGTGGCAACTTTATAAGCTTCTCATTAAACATTGGCACTGCCTCAGTTGCCTTCTGCACCGATTCTCCCAGGACCGGACCCCTGCCTGCTCCCCAACTCAGCCAGCTTACGCCTTGACCCTCTCACCTGATTTCTACCAGCCTTTTCTCAGCTGATTTCTTTCTGGGGAAAGGCTGGTAGAAATCAGGTGAGAGAGTCAGGCCATAAGCTGGCTGAAAATTTCATGCATTAATTCATACAAGAGTCATAGATATCATCTAATCTATCACTCTATTATCTATCTGACACTATGCATTAACGTTCTCAAAAGGCAAATTCCAACTAGAATAGTATTTCTCAAATACCAATCAGTGGGTCAGAAGCAATAGAATTAGTTCAGTAATTCACTAGAACTCCAGGGTAGGTGCTTTAGTAGGTCTGAAAAAAATAAAGCAGAACATTTCTTTGTTTGTTTGTTTTTATAACTTCCCCCAGGTGAATCTGATGCTTTAAAAAGTTTTGAACCCCTGGAACAGATCATTCTGTAGCTTCTTGAACTTCATAATTTGAATGATTTACCTCACCATGGAGGCGGGCCTGGCTTTCTTGATCCCTTGTTTCAATTTTGACAATGTTTACTTTCTGCTCTGGCCAGGAGCGCCCAGGATGCCAGTAAATCCAACCTTACCACTCACCTCTGTATATAATGGCATCTCAAATTCCTTATTCACTTCTTGTACTTCTGGGTTATACACACATATTGGTGATTTTATATTATGATTTTTACAAATGGATGAAATATGGTTTCTGGGCCTATAAAGTCAAGCACTAGATCCCAGATTCAAGGTCTGTCTACCAATTTGCCAAATCCCGCTGAAGTACTGCTCAAAGTTCTCAACTGGTCTTACCTCCTAACAATTGATAATTCACATAGCAGTTGTCAAACCATCATATGAATTAAACAGTAAATCCCATTCTCTGGCAGTACTAAAGATTTCTTTCAGAGTTTTTGGAGAGAAAGTATAGCATAATATAAACCAAAATTCCAGAAACAGATTGCCTGACTGAAGTCCTAACTCCTCTGTTTATTAGCTGGTGATCTTGCACACGTTACTTAGCTTGCCTGTGTCTCAGTTTTCTACTTCCTAGGCTTGTTACAAGAGTTAAAGGGACTGATGCCTATAAGAAATCTTGTCCTTGGTATGCATTCTGTGGACAGTTAACCATTACCATGATTCTGACTTTTTAGTTATAGGCTATTTATTTACAACCACTTATATATAAAACTTTCAACTGCAAACTTACCTTTGGGTACCTCTTGTAATTGATTCACCAGTAACTCACATGTCATTATGCTCTCATGCTAAAGCTCAGTCAGTAAGTAAATTGTTTCTTGGCCCCTAGGGCATGCATACCTCATTCAACTGTCATAATCCAAATGCATGCAGATGTCAAGCAAAGCAAACTAGTAAAAACTATGGCCAACTGGGGAACACAAGCTTCATCTAAAAGGTCAGCCACTTCTCGGTCCAGCCTAATATTTCCATGCCTGAACGCAAACCCAATGCTTCCTTCTGACTTTTCAAAAAGAAGCCAAAAATTTAGACTTTCATGGTCGATTTCCCAATTTGTAAATGTTGTCAAAGAAAAAAAGAAAGAAAGGAAGAAAGAAAGAGAGGGAAGGAAGGAAGGAAGGAAGGAAGGAAGGAAAGAAGGAAGGAAAGAAGGAAGGAAGGAAATTCTTAAACGTTATGCTGGCCAAAACATATATATAAGCCAATTTGATCCACAGCTGCCAATTGACTCCCTGTGCATTTAAAAAAAAAAAAAGTCAAATATAAAATTGAATATGTGTACTGATGCAAAAAAGGAGTATGAAACCCGATAATATCAGCTTGGTCAAATTAAATATGCATATAATTCCCTAAAAATATGTATTTAATACATTCTTTATTAGAACTAACATAAAGAAAATAGAAAAAAATATAGGTATTTATGTTTTAATCCTAAAACCAATGCAAAGGTTGTGGTAAAACCTGATGATGATCATCTTCTATGAAATAGAATGTTATTTTCACACTCGTAACAGGAGGGGAGCAAAGATGTGTTTAAGAGCCTAAATGCTGGGCCGGGTGCAGTGGCTCACTCCTATAATCCCTGCACTTTGGGAGGCCGAGGCGGGCGGATCACGAGGTCAAGAGATGGAGAACATCCTGGCTAACACGGTGAAACCCCGTCTCTACTAAAATACAAAAAATTAGCCGGGCGCGGTGGCGGGCGCCTGTAGTCCTAGCTACTCGGGAGGCTGAGGCAGGAGAATGGCGCGAACCCGGGAGGCGGAGCTTGCAGTGAGCCAAGATCGCGCCAGGGCACTCCAGCCTGGGCGACAGAGTGAGACTCCACCTCCAAAAAAAAAGAAAAAAAAAAAAAGAACCTAAATGCTGGATCCAGACCGCCTGAATTTAGATCTTAGTTCTGCCTCTTATTGGGTGAATACTCTCTGATGTCTTCATTTGGATTGTTTCTCCAACCTGTCTGTGCCTCAGTTTCCTCACCTGTGAAATGGATATAAGAACAGCACTTACCTCATAGGTAGTTCTCTGACAATTCAATGACTTAATTATTATAAAGCATTTAAAACAGTGCCTAGCATATGGTAAGCGCTATATAAATATTTGTTAAATAAATTATCACTTTTATTCAACCGAAATTTTACTTCCTAAATACTTGTAAAATATCATAAGGCAGGCTAATATTTTTTTAAACACTACAAATTCAACTACAGGAAACCAAATTCACTCCAATGCTTTAAACTAGAGCTAAACGTCCAAGTGAATATTACTGTTGGTGACAACTCTCCAGCACTAGGATACAATTCTAACAGAAGGAAAAAATGCAAGTTGTTGTCAAGGACAATTGAGTATCTGATGGCTTGATGGCTTCTGAGGTCTCTTTTATATATCTATAAAAGTGTTATTTGTCTTACTTGGCAGTGAAGCTCATGGAAAACTGAACTCTCTCCCTAGAGTCCTTAGGTTTTTATTAGATTCAGGATTTCCTGAAGCCCATTCACATACCTCAAATTAAGAAGGCCCAAGTTAGGACATTTTATGATTTTGTCATTCTAGTTAGTTGATGCCTAAAGTCTAGGCAGGATGCCCTGGGACACGAGGTGCAGATGTACGGGCCTTAACAAGCAGCACCAGGTAGGAGAAATGGGAGGAAAGTCACTCTCACGGTCAAGGCTGTTTATTCCCTCTCCTAGAGGGCCAAGGGTGAGAAGATACACGGCAGACACACATAAGAGCAATAACTCAAGCATACCCTATGAATGACCTACCGTCTAAGAAAAATGTGTGTTAGGAGTTCTGGGCTAAGGAATCCAGGAGTGGCCAACCCAGAGATTCACTCTTTCTCTATGAAGAATATATGAATCCCTGGCCCATCCCTTAGAATGCAGGTCATACAGAGGATTGAGGCCCTATGTTTTGGGTTAAATGTAGTTTGCTAGGTGGAGGTTGCTAGGTGGAGGGGGTTAAATGAACATTGTTATATAAACTGCATGCTCTTTACAAGTGGTAGCACTTTTCCTGTCCATCCGACCACTCCTGGACTGCCCTGTGTGTAAGTCCTCAATAAAGTCTATGCCTTATTCACTCGGGTCTCTTCTTTGGGCTCTTGGACATGGTGCATTGGTGCCTTCCCTATTGAAGTCAGTAGGGGTCTGGCACCACAGTAGAGCACTTCTCTAGAATTAAGAAACTTGGGGCTCTAGTCTGGACATTGGTACTAACAAGTTGTGTAATCCTGGCCAAGTATCTTCCACTCTGGGGGGAAGCACGTTTAGAAGGTACTTCCTTGAAATCAGGTGGTTTAACCAGGTGATCTTCAAGATCCTTTGAACAGTATGTTTCCTCTTTATACTAGAGTGAAACTGTTACCAGAAAGGAGTCCCAATCCAGAACCCAAGAGAGAGTTCTTGGATCTTGCACAAGAAAGAATTTGAGATGAATCTACAGTGTTAAGTAAAAGCAAGTTTATTAGGAAAGTAAAGGAATAAAGAATGGCTACTCCATAGGCAGAGAAGCTCCAAGGGCTGTTGATTTCCCATTTTTATGGTTATTTCTTGATGACATGCTAAATAAGGGGTGGATTATTTATACTCTGCTTTTTAGACCATATATGGTAACCTCCTGACATTGCCATGGTATTTGTAAACTGTCAGGTGCTGGTGGGAGTGCAGCAGTGAGGAAGACCAGAAGTCACTCTCATTACTTCCTTGGCTTTGGTGGGTTTGGACTGGCTTTTATACAGCAACCTGTTTTATCAGCAAGGTCTTTATGACCTGTATCTTGTGCTGATCTCCTATCTCTCTGTGTAACTAAGAATGCCTTATCCTCCTGGGAATGCAGCCCAGTAGGGCTCAGCCTCATTGTACTCAGCACCTTTTCAAGATAGAGTTGCTGTGGTTCAAACACCTCTGATAAAAGAAAAAGGCAAGTCTTGAAAGCATGTGTTTGGACCAGAAGAACGTCAAAGCTATACATATGGGTTACATTTTCAATGATTTATTTGTTTAATTTAAATAAGAAATACTGCACCATACTTAACTATTTAAGCAGCACAAAGGATTGTATAATAACGAAAAAGTTATTTCTCCTCCTCTGCCTTCCTCATACTTCGGTTCTCCTTCCCCAGGTTACCAGGGATATGCATACCGCTCCCCACTCCCCTTTCAATTTTTAAACCACATATGGTAACAGATATATGTATTATTTTGCTTCTTGATTTTTTTCATTATCAGGATATCTTAGAGCACATTCCATGCCAGTACACATGCATCTAGATTACTCTTTTGAAGGCCACATTGTATTTCATTACATAGATATACATATTACATAGATATGAGTAAAACTGTTTCCCTATTAAAGAATATTTATATTTACAAAAGAGCCACCAGCATTTTGCAACAATGAGCAATTCTAAATAAACCCCTGTATACACCTCTTTATACAGATGAACCTGATGAAAGGGAAGAGTACTTGGTTTTCTGGGGATTTTTAGATTCTTCATAATAGAGATTAAAAAGAGGAAATAGTATGTTTCTGGCTAAGGAAGTAGACTTAAGTTCTCATTTAGAGAACTATTTAACCCATGTGCCTCAGACAATTAGATTTTTCTCCCTTTACTTTAGCAAGAAACAACATTTAGTTCTTTGTGTTAAAGAAAAAATTATCAAAACCTTGTAGGGGGTCATAAGATGGTTTCAAGACTCTTCTTGGTAAGCTGCTTGTTGTTCTGATTCCAATCTGTCATTAGTGGGCTCTTTTTTTTTTTTTTTTTTGAGACGGAGTCTTGCTCTGCCACCCAGGCTGGAGTGCAGTGGTCGGATCTCAGCTCACTGCAAGCTCCGCCTCCCGGGTTCACGCCATTCTCCTGCCTCAGCCTCCGAGTAGCTGGGACTATAGGTGCCCGCCACCTCGCCAGGCTAGTTTTTTTGTATTTTTTAGTAGAGACGGGGTTTCACCGTATTAGCCAGGATGGTCTCGATCTCCTGACCTCGTGATCCGCCCATCTCAGCCTCCCAAAGTGCTGGGATTACAGGCTTGAGCCACCGCGCCCGGCCATTAGTGGGCTCTTTTTCAGCAAAATTGCACTAATATGGTTGACAGAAAACAAATAACAAACAGATTCTTCTAAAAATGCTAACCAGACTTTATCAAAGAATGTATATTCTCTGAAATATGTTGGCTCAATTTAGAAAGAAAAGAAGAATTTCATCATTCTCTTCCTTGGAACAAATACAATAAATAGCTTTTTTACTCTTAACTTTCCAACAAGTAAACAAAGACTCAGAGGCTATCTAATTTAAAATTATGTTTGGTCAAGAAGTCAACGTTGTTAAGAAAGTACTCGTGGGTCATTTTTTTGTCTGATTAATTTGCTCACACATCTTGCAGCTTAAACAAACAACATACCAGAGAGTCTAAAATTCCAAGAGCTGGTGTCGATTTGAAGAAATATACACCCTAGTTTAATCCCTTTGCATAAGAGATTGTAGGAGGGAGCAGGGGCTATGGCAATGCATAATTTGTTATAGATCTGTAACATGAGTAGTCCCAGACCTTATCAGTGTGTATTTATAAATGAGATTAAATTAACATCATAACTTACATTTCATTGGCTCTAATTCTTCTTGCCTAAGACATGCATAGGGGTGGGAAAAATGACCTATCTCTACCCTCTTAGGTTCTTTGGCTGGGTTATGAATTAAATTGACATAAATCAGATCATTGGGAGAAAAATAATTTTAATTATGTACATATGCCAGGGGTCCCACAAAATATGAGACTCTAAGAAGGAACAGATTATTAAAGCTCCCTTAGTTAGACGGAATAGAAGTTTGTGGCTGCTGGGGTGATGGTAGCCATGAATTACCGCAGGGTGAGAGGAGGAAATGTATGGTGAATAAAAGTTGTCTTGTTATGCAAATAAGAGCCCTGAGGTGATAAAAGTTGTCATAGGAGCAGCTTTCTTCCTGGTACAAATACCTATATTAATAAAAATTTCCTTTATAGATAATACATTTTCTTTACAAAAGGGCGACTATTAAGAGCCACTCTTGTGTCCACAGTTTCTCAAAGTAACCAGCTCAAAATAATCAATATGCCAAAAAAGCATATTTTGGGGGTCATATCCTGGTCTTCTACAGTCATATTTTGGGGTGCTCTCTGCAAAACTCGCACCTAGCTCTGGATTGGATTTGGTCTTCTGAGCACCACATTATCTCCTCATAAACATGGATCTGACATTTGCCTGGAGTCCTCTTTTTCATGACTCAGATGACCCAAGGACCAACTGGGGAATCCCATATTTCAGACAGATACCAGGCTGTCTTTATCACATTGGAAATGCTTCACCCCCTAAGAATCCAAGTAAAGTCTTTTTCTCCAGCTGATGTCCTCTTGCTAATAACAATTCATTGAACCTATTCAAAGTAGTCTGAAACCTATTCAAAATAACTCAGGATAAGCGAGGACCACTCTCTTACTTTCCCATACCCTCCCCTACCCTCTACTCCTCTCCACCGCTCTCAACCCTACCTTCTCAACAACCACATTATACATCAGAAAATTATTTTATTTGACTCTGATTAACAATTACCTTATTCCTACAAAGTAGTGTTAATACCTTTCAGCAATAAATTAAGAAATTTTCCTAGGTATACAAAAGTATCAATATAACCAAAATAATTTTCTTCTAGAACCTCCAAATTTTTAAAACATTCATGTTGATTACTCTCCCAATAGTTGTTTCCTAGTGTATCAATTTTTGTGTAGTGTTTACTTTGCAAGTATGCGTGTGCTCCAGATTCTTAGAGCATCTTTATTCTAAACTCTCTCAGCAATCAAATATTTTGTTTGGTGAATTGTCACTGTGCATGTGAAGCCACACCTTATGGGGTGGAACTACTAGGGAATTACCAGTCACCAATTATTAGAAAATGCTCTGCCTTGAGATACGTGCCTGTGCTTTCACATATGTTGGCAAAATGCTATGATCAATAGCTGTTGAGAGGTTTTATTGTTTGTTTGTTTTTTACTTCCTTGAATTATTCTTCTAGCCTGGCTAGAATGTTCCTTCTGTCTTGTGACTAAAATTAGCCCAAAGAACTTGGAAGTTAAATCACTTAAATCTACTTGATTTATTCTCCTCAGTGTAAATGCAAATGATTTATTTTTGTTGGGTTACTGTAACTGAACCCTTAAGACCTTTCTCATGTCTCATGTCTTTTAAATGAAGCTTGGCCAACTTTGGCTTCAGCATTACATTTCTAAAATTTAGTAGGTGGAAACATGTAACTGTATATGAAGACTGTGCATGAAAAATGGAATCTATCCACTAGAATTCTCCAAAACTCCTCCTAACAGACTCATTCTGGCTCAAGAATGAAATCACATGCACCATGAGTCCAAAGTTGACCCCTCCAGAGATGACAAATCTGAGTTCTATCATACTATGCCAAACATTTTCATTGGCAAGCTCTGGGATTTCAGTGTGTGACCTCTTTAGGACAACTTCTGCATCAAGTAGTAGGAAAAATATGTATTCATTGTAGTCCCAGCTACTCGGGAGGCTGAGGCAGGAGAATTGCTTGAATCCGGGAGGCTGAGGTTGCAGTGAGCTGAGTTCACACCACCGCATTCTAGCCTGGCAACACAGCAAGACTCAGTCTCCAAAAAAAAAAAAAAAAGTATTCATGGGCATACTTCTAAAGTCATGTGACAGCAATCATTAAGCCCCAATAGTATAGCAAGAGTATGTGCTTGGCAGTGTCTTGAATGGGCATGACCTACATTTGTGTTCTTTCATTCCATTTATTCCCATCAAGCCTAGGTAATTTCTGTGATAGTAAAGCCAACCTGAATCAAGGGTGTGACTAGAATTAGCCTGAAGAACTTGGAAACTGAATCATCTAAATCCACCTGACTTATTCTGCTTGGTGAAATGGAAATGATTTCTTTTTGTTGGGTTACTGTAACTGGACGCTTAAGGCCTTTCTCATATCTCATGTCTTTTAAATGAAACTTGACCAACTTTGGCTTCAGTGTTAAACTCCTAAAATTCAGGTGGTGGAAAACTGTGACTGTATGTAAAGATTATACATAAAAAATAGAATCTATCCACTAGAATTCTCAAAAGCTCCTCCTAACAGACTCATTTTGGCAAACATATTGTACCAAATATATGTGTGTATATATATGTGTGTGTGTGTGTGTGTATACTTTATATTTGCTTTACATCTATTAAAATTGATTAAGCAGCAAGGCATGAAATACAGCTCATGGAGTTTTTTTTTTTAATAAGAAAGAAAAACTATACCCCAACTTGTGAATGTGTCTCTAAAATGTAGACAATATCATGAAGATGAGTTAACATTAAACTTAGGGGAAATGTTTAAGCTTAGTAATAAACAAAGAGATCATTTGTAGCAAATAACGATCCAAGACTAGGAGAGGGCTGCTATTTGCACACAGGGAACCTAAGCAGTTCACTCACTCTTCTTATATTAGAAGCAGAATCTCTTCTTTCCAGAGAGATCGGAAGTCTATCCACAAAGATACTAATGGAATCCTTAAAGCCAGCTAATGCTACTTTATCTTCCATGCTAACGATCTTGGGTCACTCACAGAACTTGTTGGAGGCTCAGAAAACATCATTTCATAATACACCCCGTTGTATTCAAACTGAGAGCATCTGGGAAGTAGCAAATGCAGGGAAGGGAAAGGCTTTCTCTGAGGCTCCTCCATCTAACTAAAGGCCAGATCTTTCAGAAGATAGTCAACTTTTGTAAATTTCTTCCCCACATAGCTCATCAACTAAAGGAAATCAATGCCTATCACTGGAAGGATGACTGGAGTTGTCACCACACCGGAGGCCAGGAGAACCTTGTCCTGGACAACTGTCTGTTCTTCAGGCCCATTCATCTCTCTTAAATTTATATACTCTTCCCCTAACATTGCCTGCACCTCTCCTATGCAGAGGAAGAGTCTTTGAGCTTCAACCATCTGGCCCTTGTTTGAGTCACATATTTTGTGTGACTTCCACGCACAAGTGCACATAATAAATATGTATAGCTTTTTTCCTGTTCACCTGTCTATTGTCAGTTTATTTCAGCAGACTGTTATTGAACCTTCAGAGGAAACGTTTGAACTTCCCAACAAACCTAAAACTCTCTTCATCCTCCTTCTCCCCTTCCCACACCTTTCGTTAGTCTCCTTCATTCATACATTGAACAAATAAATGTTTTCCTCCCAAACCCAAATCCCCATTCTTCCTCTCCTTCTCAAAGACATTCCAAAGATCATTTGTGTAAGATGACCAGAGAAATGGTTATCCAAACTAGCATGTTATAGACAGAACAAATGGTCAGCCAGACAGGATCCCAAGGCATTAGGCAATAAAACATGATTTCTATGAAAACGGGAACTTACCCTCCTATGCACAACTACTTAACAATCAAGTTTCTCTACATCTTTAATCTGAAACTCACCTACCATTTCCCCTACCATCCTCTCAAAGACTGGAGAGAAGATTGTGTAAGCATTCTTCTTACTCTCCAGTGCTATGCACTGAAATCATTCTTCTTTGAAACACGTGACTCTCTCTGCTCCTTTCTCTCTCTCTTTCTCTCTTCCTTACTCTCTTCTTTTCCCCTCTACTGTATTTCTTTAACAAATTTTGCTGCTGTTTACTAAAGCTTCTTACATCTTGTTCAGTTTTTCTCTTCATTTTTTGTATGACTTCAATATGCAAGCAGAAAACCTGTTCTATAGCATAACCTTTTCCTTAGCATAACTGGTCTGTTTCATCAAAACTCCCATGAGAGGGCAAGAGAAGGTGTGCTCATTGAGCGCATTTTTCAGCTTAGTTTTGCACAAAGAAAGTTATGATTCCAAAGACCTTCATACATTTTGGATAATCCTACATTGTTTTAGTACAAGTTAGTGGTACTTTTACCCATGGAAGTCTCTAAATTTTTTTTATAATTTTCCTGTGAATCTGATTAGCATACATGTCATTTGACAAAATTCACACCATTGGCTACAGAAAAATAAAGATCAAGCTTTTAAAGAATGTAAGTTAGTTTTACTCAGAATTCTCACTGAGGACTAACCAGCAGGGCCTATGTAGCCTTAGAGCAGTTCCATCAGACTGCTGCAGCCCAGTATTTTATCCCACTGCTCATATACAGGTAATGAAGGTTCAGTATGTGTGAAATCACATTGAACTTGCTCAGAAGTTACACTGAGGCAGAATCATATCAAGGTTTGAGTGTGAGAGCACATCTGGTTATAGATTACAGAGATGAAATCACTAACCCCTTGAGATGTTTTTTATTTGCAGGGAAAAGCAAGGACTAGAGTCATTCTTCTTTTAAGGAATATAGTGACTCAGGCCAGAGACATGGGGGGCTGTGTGCTCTATCCTGTTTTGTGTTCAAAGCATTTCTGCAGAGAGCTGCACGTTGTTACAGAGGCAGGTGCTTTGTGAAATCATGCTGGCAAGCAGAAATGAGTAAACATGGCTTCTTACATTTGCTCCTTTATCTTACAACACCCATAATTCTTTTGAGACAGGCCCTGTTCTCTAGACTCAATCAGTGCTACTTTGGTTAGGTCAGGCTGCTGGGAGGCAAGACCCTTATGATTCCTAGCAGACTTTTGCAGGCTCAGAGGTATACCAGGGACCACTTTAATTCCTTCAGAGGTCTTAACTAGAGTTCTTTCAGCCACAAGCTTGATTTGATCATTTCCTATATCCCAATATCACTTTGATAATTTTTTTAACTGCCTCAACTAGATGAAGATGATAAATAGCTTTATTTTTTCAACTGTGTAAGTCCTAGTTCCTCTCTATTCCCTCTAAATTCCCCTTGCAAAGTGGCCAGTGTTTTGTCTGTCCCATCTATTTCATGGAGCATTTTATCATCTGCAGCTAGTAAAAGACAGTTGATCATTTTAATATTTTGTGTAGAAATCTTGCTCAAATCCTAAAAGTTTATTTAAAAACATTTTTCATTTTTCTAGTTACCACAGGTGACAGTTTTACACGTTTTGTCACGATTAATGGGATACAATCTTTCCAGTCTGCTATGGCAGTTTCCTTAGTTCTCTTCCAGCCTTTGCTAAGTTTCCTTGCCACTTTAAAGCCTATGCTTGTCATCTGAATCAGAAGCTGGTGCCACATTCTTCAGCAGTTTGCTATGCCAGCATTCTGCTTCAGGATACCAAATTCCATATCAATTATTTATTGCCACAATGTAGTGCTACATAACAAATCACCCCAAAACTTAGTGGTTAAAATGGAAACCATTTACTATTTCCCACAGATCTCTGGATAGCCTCTAACCCTTGCAAGCTATGAAAATGGCACTAACATATTTATTAAATAATAAATTGTTAAAGCTAAATATTTCACTGACACTCCAGAGGCATTCCTTAGGCTTTATATAGTACATGGTTTAAATTTGTTCTGAGGAAATAAGGTATCAATCTTGTCAATAGTGATGATACTTTTTGGTACGATTCAAAGATCGTATGAAATATTTTCTGGATCTGACAAACTACAGAACAGCCTGATAAAAATACATGTTTAATGTGACTTTATAACCACTTCAGATGCAAGATAGAAATGAAACTAGACAAGATTTTATATGAACAAAATGCAAATTGATTTATTATAGATAAAATAGGTAATGAACTATTACCTATAGAGTTAGGCGAAACCACAGAAGGTGCCCAAACATGGAGAAAATCACTTTGGCAAAAATTGAAATGTTTTGCTAGCCTTAGCTATTCATTATGAAGTTGTTTAGTACTAAATATGTTAGCAAAATTTAAAAAAAAAAAAAAAAACACAAACAGGCTGATCTAAGATGGGCTCTTGACTTTTGTAAAGTATATAATTTTTTAATTTTTATTTTCAGAGTAAAAATACATTCAAACAATGCAGCAAAATGCTATTCCAATAAAATCTTTGGAATTTAAGGGAAAAGCAAAACCTTTTGTAATTTTGACTAGGAAGAAGAAGTTCATGCATAAGAATCTCAAAAACAACTTTGTGTGTGTGTGTGCGTGTGTGTGAGTGTGTGTGTGTGTGACAGGTCTCACTCTGTCACCAAGGCTGGAGTGGCGCAATCATGGCTCACTGCAGCTTCAAACTTGTGAGCTTAAGCAATCCTCCTGCCTCAGCCTCTGGAGTAGCTGGAACTACAGGAGTACACCACTGTGTCTGGCTACTATTTTTCTTTTGGTTTGTTGTTGTTGTTGTTGTTGTTGTTGTTGTTGTTGTTGTTGTTGTTTTAGAGACAGGGTCTAGCTTGTTGTCCAGGCTGATCTCCAACTTCTGTTTTCAAGTGATCCTCCCACCTTGGTCACTCAAAGTGCTGGGATTACAGGCATGAGCCACCATGCCTGGCCTCAAAAGCAAATTCTAATGAAAATATTTTCTGCCCAGTGTGTTTCAATGTAGAGTTTGACTGAGGAGACTTGAAAAACTTGAGGAATGTATCATTGTTTTTGGTTTGCTTTATAATATGCTAGTATTGAAAAACTCAGAAGATGAAAAAATTAAGAAATACCATACAAATTGTATATATATATATAGAGAGAGAGAGAGAGAGAGAGAGACAGAGAGACAGAGAGAGAGAAAGAGACAGAGACAGAGACACAGAGAGAGAGCTCTGAAAGAAAGTGGAAGTCATACATTATAAGAAAATTTAAACTAGTTTTAAGAATCTGTGATAGCGATTTGTCATAACTGATCACATTCTAATGTTAACATGGTATGAAACATTTTTAGTTCATTTCTGAATCTAAGTATTGCTTTAAGAACTTTTATTGACAATTTTAATAGCTACTGCCTCAAAAGAATAGTTTTTCCAGCTTAAAATAAATAAAAACATTATTTAATGAAAAATCAAGATTATCTTCTCATTAACTTCATTAGAATGCAGATTATGTGAAAATTTTGATTACAACAATGATATGTGATTTTGCTGAAATAAAGGAAAGCAAATTTCACAAAATATGTAAGATAATTTGTCTTTGTATTACCATTTATCCAAAACTGCTGATCCTTCAGCAGAACACTCAGCTATATAACCATAATTGTTACAGGCATCTCTATAACCATAGATGTATACATGACTTTCTACTTTGTATTCAAAAGGTATATTTATATTTACATTATGAAGCTACATTTATTATATTTATATA
>NW_016816502.1:2295539-2297965 GCF_001698545.2 Rhinopithecus bieti | reverse complement strand
GGAGGCTGAGGCAGGAGAATGGCGTGAACCCAGGAGGCGGAGCTTGCAGTGAACTGAGATCCCGCCACTGCACTCCAGCCTGGGCGACAGAGCAAGACTCCGTCTCAAAAAAAAAAAAAATACATTATTGGGGTGATACAAAACACATGAAAATAGAAGGTCAACTTTTGTGTACACAGATTCTGCAGGGCTGACTGTGACACCTGAGGATGTGTGGATTTTGGTATACTGTGGGGTGGGGTCTTGGAACCAATCCCCCACATATTGAGGGATGACTATAAGTTATGTCCAAAAAACAAATTTAACAGGAAACCACTGAACTCATTGAAAGCTTATAAGTATGCATCAAAGGGAGTTAACATCTGTGCTTAAGGGAACAAAGAGGTTTTATTCAATCCACAGCAAATTTCCCTGCAAGCCAAGAAACCACTCTTCACCTCTGGTTACCAGTATGCTCTGAGTTTGCTTGGCAGAACAAGGACAAACCTCATAGACACACAGGCAAGTTGGGCAGTCTTGAGATGGGTTTTCAGGGGCCACACTGAATCATGCTGGGTTGTTAGGGAGACTGGCCCAGGCAAGTCCATTCCAAGGAGTGAGAACCAATGGGGGACAAGCAGCAGAGCCAAATGACAGCGCCAAGGGAGCAACATCAGCCTCAGATTTAACGGGCCAGCGTACACTCGCAGGCAGGAGCATAGGCCAGATTTCAGGAATCAAGAGCAGGCACAGACCAGAATATGAAGGGCCAATAGACAGGAAGAAGTGATAGGATCAACTCCAGGGTACATGGACACGACCTAATTTGGTGCTGGCCACATAAAGCCAGAGATAGTCAGATCAGCTGAGTTCATGGCTCAGGGCATGGTCAGACAGCACAAATGTAAAAAACGAGAAAAAAATTGTAATGACCAACTTCTTTTTTAAAAATCAGGTCTGTAAACATACCTGAAAAAGGTCTAGTTGTCAGCCGTATGTGCCATCCCTATCCCACAACACCCCCAAAAAGAAACATTTTAAATAGCCATTTGTGAAATTAAATTCTTCATAAATTAATTTTGCCAAGTTGGATCCTTTCCCTGACTGTATCCAGAGCATATGTGCAGAAACCTCAAATGCCCTTTCTCTTGTCCAAGAAAGCTCTTGGAATTTGTTCTTTTATATTGGCCCGGACACAAGAACACTTAAAAATAAATTCTCAGTTAAAGATTATAAAAGACCATCTAGAAGATTTCACAACATTTTCCTTGATAACAAGTAAAGAACATTTCCTTGATAACGAGTAAAGAAATTCAAATGTTTGACCAGAGGGAAATCAGGATGAAAATGTCAAACTCACTACTCCGGAGATATGGCAAAATGGAATAAGATTTTCTTTTGCCTCAGGTAAAATTGTGAAATTGTGTACAATTCCATGATTATTCATTTTTCTCTTACTATTAGCAGTGTCAAAATATAAGACAAACTATTGATGAACTACTACTACAAGTCATTTTCTCCCTTTGCTTTGTTGCTAAAAGTTCTCAATTTTATTTTTTATATTTAATTACTATAGTTTCTCAACCCAAATATTTCCAGGATTTTACACTTTAACTTTTCTCAAACCAAGGTCTCTCTTACAATCAACATGTATATTTATTGGAAATAGTCTCTTTCTTCAGAGGCTGTTATTAATTTCAATATGCCACTCAGAAATGAATGAAGAAATTATAACATTAAAAATTACAATAATCTTTTAAGAAAAGGAATTCGGGGGGGGCGGAGCAAGATGGCCGAATAGGAAAAGCTCCAGTCTCCAACTCCCAGCACGAGTGACACAGAAGACTGGTGATTTCTGCATTTTCAACTGAGGTACTCGGGTCATCTCACTAGGAAGTGCCGGACAATCGGTGCTGGTCAGCTGCTGTAGCCCGACCAGCAAGAGCTGAAGCAGGGCGAGACATCACCTCACGTGGGAAGTGCAAGGGGGAAGGGAATCCCTTTTTCTAGCCAGGGGAACTGAGACACACAACACCTGGAAAATCGGGAAACTCCCACCCCAATACTGCGCTTTAAGCAAACAGGCACACCAGGAGATTATACCCACACCTGGCCGGGAGGGTCCCACAGCCACGGAGCCTCCCTCATTGCTAGCACAGCAGTCTGCGATCTAACCGCAAGGCAGCAGCAAGGCTGGGGGAGGGGCGCCCACCATTGCTGAGGCTTAAGTAGGTAAACAAAGCCGCTGGGAAGCTCGAACTGGGTGGAGCTCACAGGAGCTCAAGGAAACCTGCCTGTCTCTGTAGAATCCACCTCTGGGGACAGGGCACAGCTAAACAACAACAACAAAAAAAAGGCAGCAGAAACCTGTGCAGATGCAAACGACTCTGTCTGACAGCTTTGAAGAGAGCCGTGGATCTCCCAACACGGAGGTTGAGATCTGAGAA
>NW_016816502.1:2269929-2291491 GCF_001698545.2 Rhinopithecus bieti | reverse complement strand
TGTCCATCTGACAGACTGGATTAAGAAAATGTGGCACATATACACCATGGAATACTATGCAGCCATAAAAAAGGATGAGTTTGCGTCCTTTGTAGGGACATGGATGCAGCTGGAAACCATCATTCTTAGCAAACTATCACAAGAACAGAAAACCAAACACCACATGTTCTCACTCATAGGTGGGAACTGAACAATGAGATCACTTGGACTCGGGAAGGGGAACATCACACATCGGGGCCTATCATGGGGAGGGGGGAGGGGGGAGGGATTGCATTGGGAGTTACACCTGATATAAATGACGAATTGATGGGTGCTGACGAGTTGATGGGTACAGCACACCAACATGGCACAAGTATACATATGTAACAAACCTGCACGTTATGCACATGTACCCTAGAACTTAAAGTATAATTTAAAAAAAAAAGAAAAGAAATTCAATGAGACATACCCAGATTAGTTAACAAATTCTAAATTTTAATATAGAGATTCCTTTGATGTACATATTTTAATTTAACAGTAAAGAAGGTAGATTTAGTACATATATTTACTTTATTTGCCTCTCTGATTTCCGTTAAAATCATAGCAAAGAGCTGCCTAAAAATGCATATCAACCAAAGACAAAGGGAAAAGGAAAGAAAATGACAGTCACAAAATTTTGGAAGCTGTAAGATGAATGAGTGATACTGACTTAGCAGAAGCAAAGCTAAATTCTGAAAGTTAAATCTCAAGTCTGGGCAGAAGAAACAAGTAAATATTTGAATTCACACTGCAAACCCTTAAATGCATAGGAATTGAGGATATTGGAGAGCTCCAGATATAAAGAAGATAGGACAAAAACTGGGAGATTGGTTGAAGTCTCTTCATGTTAGATGCCAGGTCCATGCAGCTAAACAACTGTCCTCTCCTGCTGGGGGCTTGAGGTTTATTCTCTGGAGTGTAAAATAGAGGATCTCTGGGCTGGTAGACAACAGGCACAGACCGAGGTAAGGAATCATATCTGTTCCTGCCACTTCCCTCCAAAAAAAGATAAAAATATTGATACCAGGACTTCCCCCAATGAAATGGCCCAGACAAAATATCAATTAGTAAAGCCACCAACCAACTACTCCTCTCCATTTTTAGTGTCCTGTTCTTAACTATGAGAAAACAACCAAGGATCAGAAAGCATCAAAGAAAGAGACAAAAACAAATAGATAAAAGCAGCTTTTAAGCAACAGAGACTATTCAAGTACAAGAAAACTTTAAAAGGAAAGAAAACAAGCAAACAAAAAATGATTACTAATATCCTAGTATAGACAAGAAGAGAAATTGCACACATTTTAGAAAAGAGAAAAAGAACAAAATGCCCTTAATGAAAGTGTTGAAGATTAAAACTATGACAAGAATGAGAAAATAATGTTTGGAAATTTTCCAGAAATTAAAATTTTAAAATTAAGAGCTGGAAAATAAAAGAAAAAAAGAAGAAGTGAGAGAATTAGAAGATTATTAGCCCAAGAATTCTGGCCTCTAAATAACAGAAACTTGAAAAGAAAAAACAAAAGAAAACTATCACTGCCAAAACAATTCAATAAAATCTCTAAGAACTGAAAGATATGAATTTTTCACACTGAAAGGGTTGACTTACAATGAGTGACATAACCATCATAAACTTTCAGGACACTGAAAAACAGAAATGAAATCCTAAGAGTTTTCAAAAATGTTTTTAAAAGTCCCATACTGTTTCAGTCATTAGTGTCATGCAACAAATTCTCCCAACATAGTGGGTTAAAAAAACAACTTTATTATGCTCTTGGGTTCTGTGGGTCAGTAATTTAGGCAGAGCACAGTAGGAATGGCTTATTTATTCTCCACAGTCTGTATGACTTCAGCTGGGAAGACAACTAGAGATGACGGACAGATGGCTCAAATCATCTGAAGTCTCATTCACTCATATATTTAGCATTTGATGCTGGCTGTCAGCTCGAACCTTAGCTGGGGCTGTTGACAGAGGAACCCCATGAGGCCTATCTGCCCTGAGTTTCCTTAGAACATAATGTTTAGGGTAGTCAGACTTCTTATATTCCCACTTAGGGTTCCACAAACAAGTGTCCCCATGAACAAGGCAAAAAGCATACTGCTTCTTCTAAACCAGCCTCAAAATTACCCCAACATCACTTCCATTATAAGGCATTGTATATAAGCAAATCACTGGCCATGCAGATTCAAAGGGAAACTACACAGATCTCAATGGGAGAGTAGAAAGATCACATTGTAGAAGAGCATGTGAGACAAAGATATTTTGCAACCATTTTTGGAAATACAATCTTCTGCACCACAAACATATAAAATTAGAATGACTTCAGGTTGCTCAAACAGTAAAACTGGAAGTTGTATAATGTAGAATTGATGCCATTAAAATATGAAGGAAAATACATTTAAACCTAGAATTCTATTTGCAAGCTAACTGTGAATAACATGCTGGTGGATTATCTACATTTTCAGACATGCAACATCTGGAGCATTTGTCTCCCAGGCACTCTTTCTCATAAAGTTACTGAAAGATTTGCTCCAAGATGAAGTCTTAAACCAAGAAAGAAGAATATCTGAGCTCTAGAAACCAGAGTACTCCATACAATGCAGAGGCAAAGAACATCTCTGAAAGAAGAAAACCAGAGTCCAATGACAACTATGCACCAGGTGCAGTAAGCCTCCAGTCTGGGCTCTAGGAGAAGCTGTTTCACAAACATGAGATTAATAGAATACATGATGTCTATACTGAGAGAAAACCTAGACAATTGGCAACAGTTTAGTTTTGAATAGCATGTATGTGTGTGTGTGTATATATACATATGTGTGTGTGTATATATATACACACATATACATATATATATGGAAAACTAAGGAGAGGAATCAAAGGTAAGGTTAATTACTAACTTCAGGAAGAACATAATAGTGCAAGAACATAATCACTGGCTATGGCATTGCTCAGCTGCAAATAGCATTTACATACTGATGAACATATTTAATAAAATGAATATTGTTCTAATGAAAACTATTAAAAAGGATGGAGTGGATCTGGGAAGCTTGCATGTGTGTGGGAGGGTGTAGTTGTGAAAGGGAACTAAATCCTTATTTTTCATGGTAGAAAGTGAATAGAAAATGTCTAAAACTGGAAAATCCTGAAGAAGCAATATAAACATATTATTTAGAAATATGGAGAAAAGAATTAATTTAAAAAATGTAAAGAGGCTATACTTATAGAATGGGGAAGAGGGACACAGAGGACTTTCACTTTAATCATCAGCCTTGTACAAACAATTTATGTGCATATAATGTTGCCAAAAATAAACATACGCCAGGCGTGATGGCTTACTTTGGGAAGCCAAGGAGGGATTTGAGCTCAGGAGTACAAGACCAGGCTGGGCGACATGTAGAGGCCTCATCTCTACTAAATATTAAAAAAAAATTAGCCAGTCATGGTGGTGGACCCCTGTACTCCCAGCTACTCAGGAGGCTGAGGTGGGAGGATCGCTTGGGCCCTGGGTCAAGGCTATAGTGAGCCATAATTACACCACTGCACTCCAGTCAAGGCAACAGAGCAAAACCCTATCTCAAAAAGTAAATAAACATAAAATAAATAGTAAATAAGAAGCATAGAAATGTATCAGTTGCTCTTGTTGGTAGGATGGTGATAGTGTTTTGGTGGTGTAGACAATGCTGTATTTTGGAAGGAGAGGGTTTTCATAATAGTCTCACTGCATACTAATATCACCCCCGAGCCTTGCCCACAGAGATTTTTGCTTAATGGTCCAGAGTGAGACCTGGTCATAGGTCTGTTTTTGATGCTCCCAGGTTAAGAACCACTGCACTAAAACTGGGGTCAGCAATATCCTTCTGTACAGAGCTAGGTAACAATTATGCTAGGCTTTTTGGTTTTTTGTTTGCTTGTTTGTTTGTTTTTTGGCCACATATGTCTCTAATGATTTGTTTTGTCTTGATTTGTTTTGTTTCACAACCCTTTAAAATGTAAAACCAGACTAAGCTCATCTGCTGTAAGCAACGTTTGGAGGGAGCAGTAATTTGTTAACCCCTGCATTACACATTCCTAACCAGTTACCCTTCAACACCCTTTGCTTCTTCCTGATTCATGACAATTTCAATTAAACAAATATTCACCACATGTTTATTTTCTTTCCATCCAAAAATTTTATCAAATTGACAAATGATTTTTAAAGTACAAATTCAAGGACAAAGGTGAGAAAGGTGAGGAGATGACAGCAGATGAGGAATGTCAATAAATAACTGGAAAATACAAATAAATAACAAACAGCTGGAAGGCTGGTTCTCGACAAAGCAAAGTTCAGGAATGCTAAAGTGCAGACACCTGCAGAGGGATTGCAGCTGTGAATGGAGCCAATTTTCCCTATGGAAACTTAGAAAGCTTCAGGACTTGATGGTCAAAGGTACCACAGAAATTGGGCTAAACCGTAAGACCAAAAACAAGGGAAGTGATAGAAAGCCTATTATTTAGCAGTCAGAGCAAAGGCCTTGCTTCATCCTCCAAAGCTGCAAGGCAGAGGATTACAGAATGCTTCACTGTGAAACTGAGCAGCTCAAGAGAAAAATTTCTTACTATCTTCTACATCAGAAGGGTACCTTGCTGCCTTACTATCCTACAGTGAATTCTGCCAGTCAAACTGCACTCAGCGATTCCATTTGCTTCTCAGGGCCTCCTGTTAACTGTAAGTGGGGAGTCAAGCATTGCCAGGTGTTTGAGAAAAGTCTCTAATGTAAAAAAACAGGCCCAAAATAATAGAAAATCAAGTCCAGAAAAAAAGAGAATAAGCAAGGAGCACAAAAAAACTTTCAAAAGTATATAACTAATATCCTCAAAAAGATTAAAGGCTATATTACAGTCATGAGCAGTAACAAAAGGTTATTAAGGAATAGACCAATGCAGATATCCAGGCCTGCATGACTCAGCGAGTTTGGCACGCAGGCACACACCTCCACTTGTTATATAACCTATTTGTGTAAGTTCATACTTGGCTCTGAGCCACTATTGTCTGTAAAAGGTATAATTGCCCTGCTGACACTGGGCACAGGGGCTTGACTCAGCTCAACCGAACATAGCTTTTGTTCAGGCACTGGTACCCAGAGAAAGAGAGAGAGCGAACCAAAGCTGTTCATCTTGCACGTGAACAGAGGGGAGCCAGGACACAGCTTGGCATGGCACGGCATGGCACAACACTGCTCTTGCTCATGCCAAGAGAGAAAAAGAGTTAAGCTACTGACCCAGAAGGCAAGGGAGGGAGAGCCAGCTGTGCCACTGTAGGCGTGGGGGTGGTAGAAGCCACAGAGCTGGAGCAGACACCCATGATAAAGGCGGACAGTGTGAGAGAGCTAATGTGGCTAAGCTGCTGATGAAAAAGCTGCCGAATAAAACTACATTTCACCTGCCTATGGCCCCCTGAGTGTTCTTTCTGCCCACCAACCCCCTCCTCCCCTCGGACCGCAGCATAGGCTGGACCCAGACCCCTGAACCTAACACTTACTTACTGCAAGAAAACCCAAATGATAATCATGAACTTACTAAGTCCTTGACTAAGGAGATAATTCTTACAAATATTCATAATGTAAAATGTAGTCTTAATTAAACCAAAATTCTGATATAATTATATTGAAAAATTGACTAGGGGAATTAGTAGGAGAGACTTTATAAAAAAAAATCAATAGATGATGTCTAGAATTGATGAAGATAAAGCACATTTTGAAAGATGAGCACATTGTTTTGAAATACAGCGGTAATGTCAGAAAAAAAAGCTAAAATTGTATGGCCTCTAGACAGCAGGTGAGGAAAGTACAAAAATAAAACATACTATTTTAACAAAAGTGTATAAAACAAATTACAAATCATTAACAATAGCTTCAAGCATTTCCTCCTTGAAAGGACGTAATCTAACAGGATTACAGTATAGTTCGTTTTAAGAACCCAAATCAGAAACTACAAGGAAGTTTTACTTATGTAAATTCTTACTATAAACATTTCTGAGTTTATTTTATTTTTATAGTAAGTATTCAAGTTATACTGTTAGTGGAAAAACAAGGAAATAACTGTATCCACAGCAGAATATAAATTTTAAGAAAAATACACATGCATATATATTTATACAGAGGGTATCCCTGCAAGGAGGTAGCTGACGTTGAGCAGAGTCGATGCCTGTGAGGAAGAGGACTAGAATACGGAGGTCAGAAATGAGAGGAGGACTTGCTTATCCCTATATACTTCTGTGTATTGTCTTACTTTAAAGTATCCTTATGGATGAATTCTACTTATGTTAAAGTAAGCGAGATTTTCGTTACAGTGAGAAAATACGGTAAAAAAAATTACTATATGCATCTTATGTCCAAAATTATATATAAAGAAAATGAGTATTTATATGCATTTTATGGTTCTGACATAAGATATACAGGAAGAAAAGCATTTGTGGCCTGGATATATAAAATAATGGATTTATTTTGAAATGTTTTGAATTTAGTGCCTGTGTGATATCTAGAACCTGGAGTACCTGTAAGTCATTTGGGCTAGAGATAGAGCAAGTGCTATAAAAGTCACTGAATAAATAAGATCACCTGGGAAACTTTTAAAGCGTGAATGAGAAGAGAAGGGAGTTCAGTGTGAAAGCAACAGTAATTTAAGAAACAACTTAGGAAAAGAGATTAAAATGAAGTCAAAGAATCTGTTAAGATCATTGGTCATGCTACCTGCCGCATACGCAATCCTTTCTAAGGAAAGCTGCTTTGCTTAAGGGACAGTTACAAGTGGCCATGCTTAGCTTGCTTTGACCCCCATTTCCTCCACAGCAGATTGATCCAGGATGGGCCCCAGACATCTATTTATCTATCTATCTATCTATCTATCTATCTATCTATCTATCTATCTATCCATCCATCTACACATATACATGTATATGTATTTATGTATCATACTTTCTGTATGTCCTTGAGAGATGGAGGAAACGATGATGAATTTCAGAAGACACGAGGAAGTATTAGTAAGATGAAATAATAAAAAAGAGATACTACAAAGAAAAAACTAGAACATATGCAGAGAGAAGCCAATTTATCAAAAAGGACAATATAAAATTAGAAATATCAGCCTCCTAAAAGAATAGTGTCAACTTTAAAGTATAACTATGAGCAAATCTCTAAAAGTACTTTGTTTACTCAGTAATGTGTTTAAATCTTGTCTATATGACTATAAGAAAACTGAATTTATGGCCTAGCAAATTAAACAAAGAACTTTAGAGTGCTAGCTAATCTCACTGACATCAAATTCTAAAATATGATTATTTTCACATGACTCAGCTTTGTATCATAGCAGATCTTACTACTTTGTTAGCCTCCCACATAATGTAAAGATATACTGTCTTAAAGTCATTCTACTTCGCACATCTGACTTTCTGGCAGGAGGTTTGTAAAATAGGTTTTAGATAATTGTGGACAGTCAAAAACATGACTGATGTAGGAGAAACTGATAGTTTATGAATCTTACTACTAATCATGTCAGATGTAATGAACTTAATTAAACTACTGGTGTTTTGAGGGTATTTTAAGGTTTTTTTTTTTTTAACCTCAAACAGAATCATTTGTTCCATACGCTATACAAACTTCAGCATGATTTCAACTATCTGGAACTGAACTCCCTCTGATGTCTCCCCTCTGCAGCTGTTCAAATAATTTCTTCTGTAGCCTTCACACTTAAAATGTGGATGGTTGTTCAGGGTTCAACAGTGAAAAACTGAGGAGATCCTCAGAGAGCAACAGAATTACCAGTGGATCTCCACTGTGGCTCTGAAAGTTCCTTTTGCCAGGCAAGGTACCATATTGGCAGATTGCAGGGATTAGTTTGTGTGCATTTTTGTGGGCGACTAGGCTTGTGAGGATGTAAAGCAACTGGAATTCTTGGACACTGCTGCTGGGCGTATAAACTAGTAAACACTTTGGAAAACTGCTAACATCCACAAAGCCAAACAAATACATACCCTCTGACCCAGCAATACCATTGTAGGCATAGAGCCAACAGAAGTACATAGATATATGTGCACCAGAGATATGAACAAGACTGTTCACATCACTGCTATTTATAATAGCTCTAAATTGTTAACTTCTCACAGGCTATCAAAAGTAGAATGGATAACTACACTGTGGCTTAGTTACACAATGCAGTACAACACACTAACGGGAATAAATGATCTGCAAATATACACAATAATATGGATACATCTCAAAAAATAAGCAAAAGAAGCTGGACATCAGAGTACATACTGTATTACTCCATTCATAAAAAGTACAATGCAGGCAAAATTAATGCATTATCTTAGAAATTCAGATAAACTTACCCTTTGGTGAGGGTGAACAGAAGAGAATAATATAGCTCAGAAGAATTGGTAATGTTCTGTTTTTCGATCTAGTGTTGGCTACACATGTTCAGTTTTTGAAAATTAACTGAGCTGTATACTTATGATATATATGCTGTTCTGTGTTTATTTCATACTTCTATTAAAAATTTAAATTATGCTATTTGGTTGTGATGGGTGGGATTTCTTTATGACAATTAATTGAGGGATAGGCTTCTGACTTGTTCATTGATTTAGAAAGTCTTCTTTCACTTCCCGCCATAAAATGACACCACTGACACCCAGCTAAGGGGATAAAAAACTTATTTAGGTTACTTAGGCTGGGACTAAGGCCAGTTCTGTCAGAAGCCTCTCACTACAAATTCCCTCCCTGTACCCCTTCTTTCTTAGATGAATGGATGGATGAACAGAGAGATGAATGACAGACACAGAGATGATGATAGATAGATAGATAGATAGATAGATAGATAGATAGATAGATAGATAGATAGATGCTGTTGAAATAATGCTGGGTGAAAGGATTACAGCCTAAGAATAATCATCAAGGATCACTCTTCATTATCTGTTGAGAGAACAACTAGCTGGGTGTTGGAGGTGGGGGTGGTCGGATTACAGATTCATGTTGACACAATGAGTTTCAAGTGACTATGACACATTTTGTCTGCATCTCCATTTCTTAACTGTAAAAATAGGGAAAATATGTACTCTGCTTACCATCCTGAGTTTGGAAGGAGATGAATATATAAACATATTTTAAGCCAAGAAGCGTTAAAAGATCCTTAAGTAGAAACAATGCTCCACTTCTCTGGTTTTCCTAAGCACCAGTTTCTTGTTCCACCCTTAACACACAAACACTCAGGTGGAGTGAATTCACCTATCTGATGAATTTAAACCAAGGAAGAGGGCAGGCATAGTTAGCTCCTCTCTTCCCCTTCCTTTAAAGAGCAGCTCCCTGGAAGTTCACATCTGCGTCTGGTCTTCTTCCGGGTTACAGGATGAAGCCTCCACGTGGGAAGCAAAGCGTTTGTCTGGACTGCTGTGACTTATGACTCTTCTGTAGTCATATGTAACATATGGACTCCACTGGAAAAAAGCAAGGATTAAAGTAAGTCCGTAATTCTAAGGATCTGTATTTGCAGGTCTAGCCTTACCAAAATCTAGGCCCCTTTCCAACAGCAATGAAGCTGATATTTTGATCTCTATCTGCCAGAAATTTTTGTTCCTCTTCCAATGTTTTCAAGAACACAGACAAGAAAAAAAGCTGGCTCTTTATTGTGCCTCTTCAAATGCCCACAGAAACTGAAGTATTATTGTTATTGGGATGTGTTTTTGTTTGCTGGAGTAACAGTTCTCACAATGCATGTTTTGTTCTAAAACCTTTTCTTTTTCCCTGAGCCCTTGCTGCCTGTGAAAAAATTATCATGGTTTTAAGGGTCCAAGATTTAACTCACATTCTTTATGTGGCTTGCAAATTCAACTGAATGTTGTTCTGTGAGACTACTACATGCCAGACACTGTGCTAGACTTGGGGGTTGAAAGAGTAATTTTCTTAAAGCAATACTGTGTCTTGGACATTTAAAATTAAATTTCTTTATGGAAACTCTGTTCAGGGTCTGATGTCAGCAGTGTTAGTGGAAAAACAGCATCAAAGTCTTGGTGATTGTGTTTGTTTAAATATTGGAACTAGATACTCTTTTTCTCACTTTTATATTCCAATGAATAATCCGAAGACTTACATTTCTCATTCTACTTAAGCTGTGTTCTTATGTTTCCTCCACTATTACTTGGCTGTGAAGTGAGATATTTAACCATTTAAACCATTATAATGTCCTTATTTAAGTGAGAGAGAATTAAAAACCAAATGAAACAAGCACAGACCCACAAATAATCCGGGTCCTTCTTGTTATCAAAAGGGCAACAGCCTTTTTAAGCTTTTAGTTAATAATTAAATAAATATATTAAAGAAGCAATATTGAGTGAGCAATAATGAACTTCCATGGTCTTTGTGTTTCTGGTGCTATGGTGGTCCCAGGAGTGACCCATCGCAATTGTGAGAAACCTCTAAGAATATAAAATATGTTTATCAGTGAAGTCTCAGAATGAGACTTTGACTCGGCTCTGACAATTAGTAGGTCCTTCTGGAGATCCATAACTAAATGTGAAGTTTGGCAACTATTACGAATCCCACAATTTCAATCGCTGCCAAGTCGTGGACCCAGGAAAAGTGAGGAGTGAATAATAGTCAGAGGACTCTGAAACTGAGGGAGCAGGAGGGCTCATGAGAGGGATCCTAACTACTGTGACGATTTCAAATCTTTTGGCCTAGCTAAACTACATCTTGGGGAACAGAAAGAATGTATGTCTATAATTACTGAACACTGAACCACTGTGGGTAATTATTGGGAAACCATGGAAAACAGGAGAGATTCCAAGAGACTGAAGGATGGAAAATGTTGCTCCAATTTTTAGAAGGGAAAGAAGGTAGATTTATTGAATTACAGATCAGAGAGCTTGACAAAAATCCTAGAAGAGATTAGTTTTTAAGAGTCCATGAACACTTAGAAGAGGAAACAGTGATGACTAAGGTTAGAATGGCTTTGTCAGTAACAGGCCATTACAGATTAACGTCACTGTTTGATTTTTGACAGTGTGGCTAAACTGGTGTATGAAGAAGGCCTAGTATAAACCCCATTTCAACTAATAGTCAAGTGTTTCATCATAGCATCATGTACATGATGGGGAAAAATGAACTAGATGGTAGAACGATTCACTTTGCATGATTGAATGATATCTCTATCTAAAGGGTGCAGACTTGCCTAGAGACAAGCTATAGTTCTCTCTTCTTGGCCTCAACCTCATCAATATTTCTCTATAATTTTGACAAAACTCAATAGCTTGTTATTCTCTTCAGACTTCAGGGGAAAGTCACAAATCTTTGAGCATCTTCTATCTTTGAGAGACAGTAACCCAAGCTGATTCTTTACTACCTGTGTTGCTATGACTCAGTGCTATACGTATTGAGTAAATCCTACACTCCTGCTCTAGTCACAACTGATTGGCCAAAGTAACAATGCATGACCAAAGCAAATACTAATGGACTTAACTTTAGAGAGGCAGAAAAACTGCCTTTGAGATGGCTTACCCAAAAATTTTTCCCTCAGGGTCCCCCCATATTAAATCCTTGCAAATCATCCCAAGCAAATATTGTTATTGGAAAGAATAAATGCTAGAATAAAGAACAAACTTAAATTTTGTAGTTTGGGGATTTCACTCTTATTGGTCCGGCTGTTTTAAAAGCAACAGGGCCTAGAATAATCATTCTTTCAAACCCATCAGCCAAGGTAATTTGCCTGTGTCTTTCTGGTATTTAAAGGAGTGGCTTATCACCTGCATATCAAATTTAAGAATCAAATGATGCTAGAAGTAGTTCACATAGTTAATGCGATGTACTACAGAATTAAGACTTAAAAATATCAACATATTAAATTAATGGACCTAATTGAACAAAATGATCTTTAAGGAGGAAAGTAAAGAGAAAACAAAATATTTTTAACCTCTAGTCAAATCTGGTACTTTAGATTCAGCACTTTTTGGTGAACATTTTATTGTTAACCTTGGTTAACAGTAACTGAGGTTAAGCTTTACATTAGAATCAGGACAGATTTACAATGCTAATGAAACTTTGGCTTCAGGGCCCCTTCCTTGCATGGACCCTTTTCAAAGCTGTCATGTAGGGCCACAGTGATAAGGTTACCAAATAAAATACAGGATGCTCAATTAAGTTTGAATTTCAGATAAACAATGAATAACACTTTCACTTAAGTAGGTCCCAAATAACAGATGCAACCTACATTTTTATTTGCTAAATAAACTCTACATGGGAAAGAATCATCGACCTCAGACTGAGGGTCACCCTCTCTGCCCTCGTGGTGGTCTTAGATCTGTAGGTGGAGTGGAGAGGCTGCTAGTCCTACCTTCACATCCACCCAGCCCAAGTGACAACCTTGTCCCAGGGGACCTCTTGGAGTATCCAGACTTTGACTCCAAAGAGAAAGCCACAAATGAGATTTTTCCCTCTTTTCTGCTCAGAAGTCAGTGTTAGACTTCATGGCATTTCACCACCACCTCCCATCCCCTCAATCCCTCCAGGACTAGTAGCCAGAGTAGGACAGGACACAGCGGCAGCTAGGACTTAGCCAACCTAGAAACTGCAGCTATCAAAGAATATGAAGACTGAGATCAAAGGACTGTAAACATTTGAAAGTCTGCCCCTGAAAGCAGTGCCATCTCAGCAAGAAGCTGCAGCTGCAGCTCCACGTACAAGATTACAAATATAAAGACACATGCACACGTATGTTTATTGCAGCACTATTCACAATAGCAAAGACTTGGAATCAACCCAAATGTCCATCAGTGACAGACTACAGTAAGAAAATGTGCAACATAGATACCAAGGAAGTACTATGCAGCCATAAAAAAGGATGAGTTTGCGTCCTTTGTAGGGACATGGATGCAGCTGGAAAACCATCATTCTTAGCAAACTATCACAAGAACAGAAAACCAAACACCGCATGTCTCACTCATAGGTGGGAACTGAACAATGAGATCACTTGGACTCGGGAAGGGGAACATCACACACGGGGCCGTATCAGGGGAGGGGGGGGGGGAGGAGGGAGGGATGCAATTGGGAGTTATACCTGATGTAAATGACGAGTTGATGTGGTGCTGACGAGTTGATGGTGCAGCACACCAACATGGCACAAGTAATACATATGTAAAAACTGTACGTTATGCATCATTACCGCTAGAACTAAAGTATAATAATAATAATAATGATTACAAATAAGAAACTGTGGAAGTTTGAAAGAACTGCAAATACCAATTTCGAAAATGAATTCTGCTCTATCTATCATTCGAGAGGAGAGACTTGATTATTTTTCTATTATCTTTATTGAAAATATAAGACTTGTGACAGAATGAAGCAACCAAAGAAAATGCAGTCCAAAAAAGGTAATTTAGAAGCATGTAAGCAAATAATTAGAATTAAAAGATGTCCTGATTGGCACTATTTGTAATACTTACCATATTTTATATATGTGTAATTTATTGTAAATTCTAATTCTAAATATGAACTTTTATACCTAATCTTAAACAAAATCTTAACTTTTATTTTTGATTCAGAGCATACACGTGCAGGTTTGTTACATGAGTACATACAGTGATGGTTTAGGGTGCGATTGATCCCTTCACCCAGGTAGTGAGAATAGTACCCAATAGTTAGATTTTCAACCTTCCCCCTTCTCGTAGTCCCAGTGTCTATTTTTGCCATCTTCATGTCCATGAGTATCCAATGTTTAGTTTCCACTTATAAGTGAGAAGTATATTATTTGGTTTTCTGTTTCTGCATTAATTCACATAGGATAATGGCCTCCAGCTGCAGCCACATTGCTGCAAAGTACGTGATTTTCTTTTTTTTTTTTTTTTTTGGTGGGGTGGGGAGGTTATTACAGCCAAATGTTATGCTCAATAAGTTTCTGTGGCCCACATTATAATATCTCTACTGGGAATAAAATAAGGGATGATAACTGGATTTAATAGTTATTGTTTTTGCACTGTGTCAGATGTTGTTACCATTGGAGTTACATTTCCTCATTTAGTTCTCTGAAAAACCTTTAGAGATAGTATCATCTTTAATTTTACAGATGAGAAAACTGAAATGCAGATAGCTTTTTTTTAATTGCCAAAGATCACACCCGTAGAAACTGGGAAAGCTGTATTGGATCCCTCATCGGTCTGACTCTGAAGTTCTTGCATACTCATAACTACTGTGACAGAACAGTTGGATGGCACTACATTTTTCATGCATCCAGTGAACATGATTCTGTAGTTTCCTCTAGATTCCTATAACCCTGCCCAAACCTTATGTATATACGCTTTAAGTTCTGGGTACATGGGCAGAACCTGCAGGTTTATTACATAGGTAAACACATGCCATGGTGGCTTGTGTTTACATTAGGTATTTCTCTTAATGCTACCCTCCCCCAGCTCCCCACCCCACAACAGGCCCCCGTGTGTGATGACCTCCTCCCCACCCATGTCCATGTGTTCTCATTGTTCAACTCCCATTTATGAGTGAGAACATGTGGTGTTTGGTGTTCTGTTCTTTTATTAGTTTGCTGAGAATGATGGTTTCCAGCTTCATCCATGTCCCTGAAAAGGACATGAACTCATCCATTTTTATGACTGCATAGTATTCCATGGTGTATACGTGCCAATTTTCTTTATCCAGTCTATCATTGATGGGCATTTGGGTTGGTTCCAAGTCTTTGCTGTTGTGAACAGTGCTGTAATAAACATACATATGCATGTGTCTTTATAGTAGAATGATTTATAATCCTTTGGGTATATACCCAGTAGTGGAATTGCTGGGTCAAATCTAGTTCTAGATCCTTGAGGAATCGCCACACTGTCTTCCACAATGTTGAACTAATTTACAATCCCACCAACAGTGTAAAAGTGTTCCTATTTTTCCACTTCTTCTCCAGCATGTTGTTTCCTGACTTTTTAATGATTGCCATTCTAACTGGCATGAGATGGTATCTCATTGTGGTTTTGACTTGCATTTCTCTAATGACCAGTGACGATGAGTTTTTTTTTCATATGTTTGTTGACTGCATAAATGTTTTCTTTTGAGAAGTGTCTGTTCATATTATTCACTCACTTTTTGAAGCGGTTTTTTTTTTCTTGTAAATTTATGTTCTTTGTAGATTCTGGATATTAGTCCTTTGTCAGATGGATAGATTGCAAAAATTTTCTCCCATTCCATAGGTTGCCTGTTCACTTTGATGATAGCTTCTTTTGCTGTGAAGTAGCTCATTAGTTTAATTAGATCCCATTTGTCAATTTTGGCTTTTGTTGCCGTTGCTTTTGGTGTTTTAGTCATGAAGTCTTTGTCCATACCTATGTCCTGAATGCTATTGTCTAGGTTTCCTTCTAGGGCTTTTATGGTTTTCAGTCTTATGTTTCAGTCTTTAATTCATCTGGAGTTAATTTTTGTATAAGGTGTAAGGAAGGGGTCCAGTTTCAGCTTTCTGCATATGGCTAGCCAGTTTTCCCATCACCATTTATTAAATAGTGGATCTTTCCCTATTGCTTGTTTTTGTGAGGTTTGTCAAAGATCAGATGGTTGTAGATGTGCGGCGTTATTTCTGAGGCCTCTGTTCAGTTCCATTGGTCTATATTTGTTTTGATACCAGTATCATACTGTTTTGGTTACTGTAGTCTTGTAGTATAGTTTGAAATCAGGTACAATGATGCCTCCAGCTTTCTTTTAGATTAGATTTTCTTGGCTATATGGGCTCTTTTTTGGTTCCATATGAACTTTAAAGTAGTTTTTCCAATTTTGTGAAGAAAGACAATGGTAGCTTGATGGGGATATCATTGAATCTATAAATTACCTTGGGCTGTATGGCCGTTTTCATGATATTGATTCTTCCTATCCATGAGCATGGAATGTTCTTTCATTTGTTTGTGTCCTCTTTTATTTCACTGAGCAGTGGTTTGTAGTTCTCCTTGAAGAGGTCCTTTACATCCCTTGTAAGTTGGATTCCTAGGTATTTTATTCTCTTTGAAGCAATTGTGAATGGAAGTTCATTCATGATTTGACTCTCTGTTTGTCTGTTACTGGTGTATAATAATGCTTGTGATTTTGCACATTGATTTTGTATCCTGAGACTTTGCTGAAGTTGCCTACCAGCTTAAGGAGATTTTGGGCTGAGACGATGGGGTTTTCTAAATATATAATCATGTCGTCTGCAAACAGGGACAATTTGATTTCTTCTTTTCCTAACGGAATACCCTTTATATCTTTCTCTTGCCTGATTGCCCTAGCCAGAACTTCCAACAAGATGTTGAATAGGAGTGACAAGAGAGGACATCCATGACTTGTGCCAGTTTTCAAAGGGAATGCTGCCAGGTTNTCATGTCGTCTGCAAACAGGGACAATTTGATTTCTTCTTTTCCTAACGGAATACCTTTATATCTTTCTCTTGCCTGATTGCCCTAGCCAGAACTTCCAACAAGATGTTGAATAGGAGTGACAAGAGAGGACATCCATGACTTGTGCCAGTTTTCAAAGGGAATGCTTCCAGGTTTTGCCCATTCAGTATGATATTGGCTCTTGGTTTGTCATAAACAGCTCTTATTATTTTGATATATGTCCCATCAATGCCTAGTTTATTGAGAGTTTTTAGCATGAAGGGCTGTTGAATATTGTTGAAGGCCTTTTCTGCATCTATTGAGATAATTATGTGGTTTTTGTCATTGGTTCTGCTTATGTGATGGATTACGTTTATTAATTTGTGTATGTTGAACTAGCCTTGCATCCCAGGGCTGAAGCTGACTTGATCGGGGTAGATAAGCTTTTTGATGTGCTGCTGGATTCGGTTTGCCAGTATTTTATTGAGGATCTTTGCATTGATCTTCATCAGGGATACTGGCCCGAAATTTTTTTGTTGTATGTCTGCCAGGTTTTGGTATCAGGATGATGCTGGCCTCATAAAATGAGTTAGGATTCCCTCATTTTCTATCGTTAGGAGCAATTTCAGAAGGAATGGTACCAGTTCCTCTTTGTAACTCTGGTAGAATTCAGCTGTGAATCTGTCTGGTCTTGGACTTTTTGGGGGGGGTTTGTAGGCTATTAATTACTCCCTGAATTTCACAACTTTTTATTGGTCTGTTCTGGGATTTGACTTCTTCCTAGTTTAGTCTTGGGAGAGTGTATGTGTCCAGGAATTTGTTCTTTTCTTCTAGATTTTCTAGTTTCTTTGCATAGAGGTGTTTATGGTATTCTCTGATGGCAGTTTGTATTTCCGTGGGATCAGTGGTGATATCCCCTTTATCATTTTTATTGCATTTATTTGATTCTTCTCTCTTTCTTCTTTATTAGTCTTGCTAGCAGTCTATCTATTTTGTTGATCTTTTCAGAAAACCAGCTCCTAGATTCATTGATATTTTGATGGGTTTTTTGTGTCTCTATCTCCTTCAGTTCTGCTCTGATCGTAGTTATTTCTTGTCTTCTACTACCTTTTGAATGTGTTTGCTCTTGCTTGTCTAGTTCTTTTAATTGTGACGTTAGGGTGTCAATTTTATATCTTTCTTGCTTTCTCTTGTGGGCATTTAGTGCTATAAATTTCCCTCTACACACTGCTTCAAATGTGTCCCAAACTTTCTGGTATGTTCTCATTGGTTTCAAATAACTTATTTATTTCTGCTGTCATTTCATTATGTAATGCCCTTCTTTGTCTCTTTTGATTTTTATTGTTTTAAAGTCTATTTTATCAGATACTAGGATTGCAATGCCTGCTTTTTTTTTTCTTTCCAATTGCTTGGTAAATATTCCTCCATCCCTTTATTTTGAGCCTATGTGTGTCTTTGCACATGAGATGGGTCTCTTGAATACAGCACACTGATGGGTCTTGACTCTTTATCCAATTTTCCAGTCTGTCTTTTCATTGGGGCATTTAGCCCATTTACATTTAAGATTAATATTTTTATATGTGAATTCGATCCTGTCATTATGATGCTAGCTGGTTATTTTGCCCATTAGTTGGTTCAGTTTCTTCATAGCATTGGATGGTCTTTACAACTTGGTATGTTTTTGAAGTGGCTGGTACTGGTTGTTCTTTACATGTTTAGTGCTTCCCTTACGAGCTCTTGTAAGGCAGGCATGGTGGTGACAAAATATCTCAGCATTTGCTTGTCTATAAAGGACTTTATTTCTCCTTCATTTATGAAGCTTAGTTTGGCTAGATATGAAATTCTGGGTTGAAAATTCTTTTAAGAATGTTGAATATTGTCCCCCAACTCTCTTCTGGCTTATAGGGTTTCTGCCAGGAGATCCACTGTTAGTCTGATCGGCTTCCCTTTGTGGGTAACCCGATCTTTCTCTCTGGATGCCCTTAACATTTTTTCCTTCATTTCAACCTTGGTGAATCGATCATTATGTGTCTAGGGGTTGCTCTACTCAAGGAGTATCTTTGTGGTATTCTCTGTATTTCCTGAATTTGAATGTTGGCCTGCCTTGCTAGGTTTGGAAAGTTCTCCTGGATAATATCCTAAAGAGTGTTTTCCAGCTTGGTTCCATTCTCCCCATCTCTTTTAGGTGATGCCTCCTATCAAACATAGATTTGGTCTTTTCACAGTCCCATATTTTTTTGGAGGCTTTATTTGTTTCTTTTCATTTTTTTCTCTAATCTTGACTTCTTGCTTTATTTCATTGTGTTGATCTTCAGTCTCTGATATCCTTTCTTCTGCTTGATTGATTGTGCTATTGATACTTGTGTATGCTTCACAGAGTTCTCATGCTGTGTTTTTCAGTTCCATCAGGTCATTTATGTTCTTCTCTAAATTAATTATTCTAGTTAGAAATTTGTCTAATCTTTTTTCAAGGCTCTTAGCTTCCTTGCATTGGGTTAGGATATGCTCCTTTAGCTTGGAGGTATTTTCTATTACCCACCTTCTGAAGCCGACTTTTCTCAATTCATCAAACTCATTCTCCATCCAATTTTGTTCCCTTGCTGGCAAAAAGCTATCCTTTGAAGGAGAAGAGGTGTTCTATTTTTTGGAATTTTCAGCATTTTTGCGCTGGTTTCTCCTCATCTTCGTGGATTTATCTACCTTTGGCCTTTGATGTTGGTGACCTTTGAATGTGGTCTCTGAGTGGATGTCCTTTTTATTGATGTTGACACTATTCCTTTCTGTTTGTTAGTTTTCCTTCTAACAGTCAGGCCCCTCTGCTGTAGGTCTGCTGGATTTTGCTGGATGTCCACTCCAGACCCTGTTTGCCTGGGATCACCAGCAGAGGCTGCAGAACAGCAAAGATTGCTGCCTGTTCCTTCCTCTGGAAGCTTCATCCCAGAGGGGCACCTGCCAGATGCTAGCCAGAGCTCTCCTGTATGAGGTGTCTGTGAGCCCCTACTGGGAGATGTCTCCCAGTCAGGATATACGGGGGTCAGCAACCCACTTGAGGAGGCAGTCTGTCCCTTATCAGAGCTCAAACGCTGTGCTGGGAGATCCACTGCTCTCTTCAGAGCCTTCAGGCACGGAGTTTATGTCTGCTGAAGCTGTGCCCACAGCCACCCCTTCCCCCATGTACTCTGTCCCAGGGAGATGGGGGTTTTATCTATAAGTCTCTGACTGGGGTGCTGCCTTCCCCACCCCTCTCACCCCCCTGCCAGAGATGCATTGCCCAGAGAGGAAGAATCTAGAAAGGCAGTCTGGCCACTGTGGCCTTGCTGAACTGCGGTGGGCTCCACCCAGTTCGAACTTCCCGGCAGCTTTCTTTACACTGTGAGGGTAAAACCTCTTATTCAAGCCTCAGCAATGGTGGACACCTCTCTCCCCACCAAGCTGAAGCATCCAGGTTGACCTCAGACTGCTGTGCTGGTACAAGAATTTCAAGCCAGTGGATCTTAGCTTGCTAGGCTCCATGGGGGTGGGGCCCGCCAAGCCAGACCACTCGGCTCCCTGGCTTCAGTCCCCTTTCCAGGGAAGTGAATGGTTCTGTCTCACTGGCATTCCAGGTGCCACTGGGGTATTGGAAAAAAAAAAAAAAAAAAAAAAACTCCTGCAGCTAGCTCGGTGTCTGCCCAAATGGCAACTTAGTTTTGTGCTTAAACCCATGGCCCTGGTGGTATAGGCACCAGAGGGAATCTCCTAGTCTGCTAGTTGCAAAGACTATGGGAAAAGCACAGTATCTGGGTACCATTCCTCCCGGTACAGTCTCTCACAGCTTCCCTTGGCTAGGGGAGGGAAATCCCCCGACCCTTTGCATGTCCCAAGTGAGGTGATGCCCCACCTTGCTTTGGTTCACCCTCCATGGGCTGCACCTACTGTCCAACCAGTCCCAATGAGATGAACCTGGTAACTCAGGGTAACTCAGTTGGAAATGCAGAAATCACCTGCCTTCTGCATCAGTCTTGCTGGGAGCTACAGACCGGAGCTGTTCCTATTTGGCCATCATGCCAACAAGTCCCCCTATATCTAATTTTTATTTATAGTATTGTATGCTTTCTCTTTAAAATGCCTTATAAATTATATGAACTTTAGGCCCCTCAAAATCTGGATCAGTCCCTGAATGGAATGATGTAATAGAATAAAACTATCAATGACGACAAAAAGAATAAATAAACAGATAAAAGTGGAGGAAACCAACATTTCTGAGAGTCTATTATTATGTTTCAAGTTCACTGCTAATAATAGCTGCTATTTATTGAGAGCTTTCTTATGCCAGGTCCTATCTGAAGAGCTTAACCTACTGCATCATTGCATTTAATCATCATGATACTAGGTAAAAAAGCACTATGAGTATTCATGGTGTAAAGAAATGAGGCTAAAAACATAAAATATTTTGCTCAGGTCATGCACCTGTTGATGAAGATAAAATCTGAACCCAGATTTCAGTTATTTTATTCAAGACAGGATCTTGCTCTGTCACCCGGGATGGAGTATAGTGGCATGAAGACATTTCATTTCAGCCTTGACCTCCCCATCTCAAGTGATCCTGCAACCTCAGTCTGCCAGGTAGCTGGGACTACAGGCATGCACCACCATGCCCAGCTAATTTTTAAAAAAAAAATTGTAGAGACAGGGTCTCACCATGTTGCCCAAGCTGGTCTCAAACTCCTGGGCTCAAATAATCCTTTCACTTCAGCCTTCCAAAGTGCTGGGATTATAGGCATGAGCCACTGCACCTGATCCAGATTTGGATTTTAAAACAATGCTTTTTTCACCTCCTTATTCCTTTTCTTTTCTTTATTTTAACACTAGAAATTATCTTCTGGGCAATTAATACAGGGACTTTATCTATTTGTTCATTTTTCAGTCAACTAGCATTTTTATTAGGCATGTAACATGTAAGGTAATATAAAAGTTATGTAAGTCAAAAAGTATTTGTGGAGACATTTGAATATCTGCCTTATCACTGCTATATAAAAAATCCATTATCGACTCTTCAGAAATGTACTGGGCCCAGAAGAATTCTGACATTTTATTGTTCACTGGGAATAGATGACCCCACAGACATGTTTTGATGAGAGAATTGCCTGAGAATGGAACCAGCATGAAGCATAGATAAGCCAAAAAAAAAAAAAAAAAAAAAGGGG
>NW_016816502.1:2262198-2269600 GCF_001698545.2 Rhinopithecus bieti | reverse complement strand
AGTGAATCCAGCTCCCGTTGGTTTCATATGGGCCTGTTAGGTTAGGTGAGCCAAAAATCTTCCTATTTTCCAGATCCAGGCTGGGCTGAGTTTTCTGTCATTTACAGGCAAAATAATTTTAACAGGTATAATATTCTAAATGAAAAAAGTGACTTCTAAAGTCAGTCGTGGTTTTTGTAGCCAATGGAATAGGGAAAAAATTTTTTTTCTACAAATCCTACCAAAAGTTAGGAAGACCAAATCTGTACAGGGTTTAGGTTAGGTCAACAAAAAACAAATTCAGCAACTGAACACTGCTCAGTTTTCACCCACATACGCTGGAGCTACGTGAACTTCTCCTTCACATATGTTCATACCAGGTTCAAGATGGTGGCCACAGGGCAGGCAATTTTGGCCCCTGCAGTGTGCACACATTCTGCCCAAGCACCTGATACAGAGTGTGGAAGGAAGGTCTTCCAGCAGGCACTAGGTAATGATGAAGACGAGGCCAAAAACATTAAGGATAACTGGGATGATGAGTATGAAAGAAAGGGAAAAGACTGGAGTAAATCTGAAAGCAAATGCATCAGAAAAAGAAAAATGTGAGATGAGTGAGAAAAACATCAAGGAAAGAAATTTAATTTTTTTAATATTAGAGGAACTAGAAGAACCTAAATAACTTATGCAGAAAAAAAGTTCAGAGAAACCATGAATCAGAAAGTTCCTGGAAAGGCTAAATTTAAGTTGACAACAGAAACTTTGTGATACGAAAAGTCTATGGAGCAGACACTCTGAACTCAAAGAGAAGACTTTACAGTTTAAAAAGTTATTAAAAGATAAAATGATGCAACATTAAACATTTTTGCATTATACCAAGTCTTTTAAAACATTAGTTTGAGATGAATATATTTCAGTGTTAATTTCATAAAGATTACCAATTTATGGACAAAGTTATACAACTAAAACAAAAAAAAACAGAATCAAGAAAAATGACAAGAAGAAAGGTCTGCCTTCTGGAGGGAAGGTCAAAGGCTTCCAGGCTTAGACAATCCAATAAACCATGGAGCTCTGACAAGAAAAAGAACAAGACTGAAGACAATTCCTCTTCTAAACCTTCACTCTAGTTTCCCAATCTCTTCAACATGTAGCTCAAACTTTTCCCTTTCATTTCTGCCAAATGTTAGAAGTATCATGGTTGTGTGCTAGAAAAATAGTTCACTCCTTGACACTAAGGTGCTCAGTGATGAGGGGCCTTGGAGCAATAAGGAGTTAAAATTGGTGTGGCAGGAAGAATTCTGAGATGAGCTTTGAGATTCCTTCTCCCCGATATACATGTTCTGTATAATCCCCTCCCCTTGAGTGTGGGTGAGATTGACTATGATGAATTTCACTCCTGTAATTAGGTTACTTCATATGGAAAAAAAGTGAAGGGATTTTTGCAGATGTAATGAAGTCTCAAATCAGTGTACTCTGAGTTAATTGGAAGGGAGATTATCCCTGGTGGGTCTGACCCAATTTGGTAAACTCCTTAAAAGAGACTGGGCTCTTGTTGAAGGAAGGGATTCAAAGGGTAAGGGTATGTATGGAGTGGGGCATGTGGCAAGGATGCTTAGGGTAGTCTCCAGTCAATAGTGGACTAGAAAACAGATTTCTGTTCTACAGTCACAAGGAACTGAATTCTACCAACCACGTGAAGAATCTTGGAAGCAGTTCTTCCCTTATTCAAATCCTCAGGTAAGAATGCAGCTGGCTGGCACCATTATTTCAGCACTTTTGAGACCTTAATAGACTACAGACTACTGACCCACAGGAAATGTGAGACAATAAATTTGTGTTCTTTTAACCAGCTAACTTGGTGGCAATTTCTTACACAGCAATAGAAATCAATACAGTTAGGAAACTTGGATACTACTATATCTTAAACAAAACTCTTAAATAGTGTTTCTTGTAACTATCTGAATTCAGAGGAGCAACTAAATTGGAACTAAAATTCACATGTTTTGCATATCATAGCCTCATTCTGTAATCTAGCCTTAATTATACTTCCCTCAACTACTCGAATTTGTCAGAAAAAAGGTGTTTGCGATAAAAGCTAAATGACTTTGTGTTAAAGATGATTATAATGAGCGAGGCAGGGTGGCTGGTGACTGTAATCCTAGTGAGTCAGAAGGCTGAGGTGGAAGGATCACTTGAGCCCTGGAGCTCAAGGCTACAGACAGCTGTAATTGTGCCATTTCACTCCAGCCGGGGTGACAGAGCAACACTCTTTTTTTTTTTTTTTTTTTTAAGAAAGTGTGATGCATTTTTAAAATTGTTACAAAGATTACCTATTTCATATTGACAATATCATAAGTGGAAAAGACATTTTATTTTATACTTAAAAGGAAGGAAGGAATGATAGAAGAGAAGGAAGAATGAAAGAAGGAAAAAATCAAAATCCACTCCGTTGAATCTGATAAAGTAGCTTTCCATTATTACATGTCTCAAATCAATCTTTGGAATATCTATTTATGTATTTTTAACTTTTCAGGTTCAAGGGTACATGTGAAGGTTTGTTACACAGGTAAAGTCATGTCACAGGGGTTTGTTGTACAAATCATCACCCAGGTATTAAGCCCAGTACCCAATAGTTATCTTTTCTGTTCCTCTCCCTCCTCCTACCTTCCACACTCTAGTAGACCACAGTGTCTGTTGTTTCCTTCTTTGGGTTCACAGTTCTCATCATTTAACTCCCACTTATAAGTAAGAACATGTGGTATTTGGTTTTCTGTTCCTATGTTAGTTTGCTTAGGGTGATAGCCTCCAACTTCATCCATGTTCCTGCAAAAGACATGATCTTGTTCTTTTTATGGCTGCATAGTATTCCATGGTGTATATGTACCACATTTTCTTTATACAATCTGTCATTGATGGACATTTAGGTTGATTCCATGTCTTTGTTATTGTGAATAGTGCTACAGTGAACATTCTTGTCCATGTGCCTTTATGGTAGAATAATTTATATCCCTCTGGTTATATGACCAGTAATAGATTGCTGGGTCAAATGGTAGTTCCGCTTTTAGCTCTTTGAGGAATCACTATACTTCTTTCCACAACGACTAAATTAATTTACAGTCTCACCCACAGTTATAAGTGTTCCCTTTTCTCTGCAACCTCACGAGCACCTGTTATTATTTTACTTTTTTGTAATAGTCATTCTGATTGGTTTTGATTTGCATTTCTGTAATAATCAGTGATGTTGAGCTTTTTAAAATATGCTTCTTGGCCACATGTATGTCTTCTTTTGAAAAATATTCATGTCCTTTGCCCACATTTTAATGGGGATTTGTTTTTCTCTTGTAAATTTAAGTTCCTTATAGATGCTGGATATTAGGCCTTTGTCAGATGCATAATTTGTGAAAATTTTCTCACCTTCTGTAGGTTGTCTGTTTAATCTGTTGATAGTTTCCATTGCAGTTCAGAGGCTCTAACAGTTAATTAGATCCCACTCGTAAATTTTGGCATTTGTTGCAATTGCTTTTGGTGTCTTTGTCATGAAATATTTGCCAGTTCCTATGTCTAGGATGGTATTGCCTAGGTTGTCTTCCAAAGTATTTATAGTTTGGGGTTTTACATTTAAAAACTTGCACTGATTTTTGTGTATGGTATAAGGAAGGAGTACAGCTTCAATCTTCTGCATATGGCTGGCCAGTTATCCCAGCATCATTTATTGATTAGGTACTCTTTTCCCCATTGGTTGTTTTTGTCAGCTTTGTTGAAGATCAGATGGTCATAGGTGTGGGGCTTTATTTCTGGGTTTTCTATTCTGTTTCACTGGTCTATTTGTCTGTTTTTGTACCAGTACTATGCTGTTTTGTTTACTGTAGCCCTGCAGTACAGTTTGAAGTTGACTAACGTTTTGTCTCCAGTTTTGTTCATTTTGCTTAGGATTGCCTTGGATATGTAGGCTCTTTTTTTGTTCCATATGAATTTTAAAATCGTTTTTTTCTAGTTCTGTGAAGAATGTCATTGGTAGTTGGATAGGAATAGCATTGAATCTATGAATTGCTTTGGGCAGTATGGCCATTTTAATGATATTGATTCTTCCTATCTATGAGCATGAGATGCTTTTCCATTCGTTTGTGTCATATCTAAATTATTTGAGCAGTGTTTTGTAATTCTCAGAAATTACAGAAATCTTTCAGCTCCCTGGTTAGCTGTATTCCTAGGTATGTTATTCTTTTTGTGACTATTGTGAATGGGATTGCCTTTCTGATTTGGTTCTCAATTTGGCTGTTGTTGGTGTATAGGAATACTAGTGATTTTTGTACATTGATTTGCTCAAGTTGTTTATCAGCTGAAGGAGATTTTGGGCTAAGACTATGAGGTTTTCTAGATAAAGAATCTTGTAGTCTGCAAATACGAGAGTGTGACTTCCTTTCCTCCTATTTGGATGTCCTTTCTTTCTCTTGCCTGACTGCCCTGGTCAGAACTTCCAAAACTATGTTGAACAGCAGTGGTAAAAGAGGGCATCCTAGTCTTGTGCCAGTTTTCAAGGGGAATGCTTCTAGCTTTTGCCCATTCAGTATAATGTTGGCTATGGGTTTGTCATGGATGGCTCTTATTATCTTGAAGTATTTTCCCTCAATACCTAGTTTGAGAGTTTTTTAACATGAAGTGTGTTGAATTTTATCAAAAGCCTTCTCCATGTCTATTGAGATAATCGTGTGGTTTTTACTTTTAGTTCTGTTTATGTGATGAATCACATTTATTGATTTGCATATGTTGAACCAACCTTGCATCCCAGGGATGAAGCCTACTTGATTGTAATGGATTAGCTGTTTGATGAGCTGCTAGATGTTTGCAAGCATTTTCTTGAGGATTTTTGCATTGATGTTCATCAAGGATATTGGTCTGAAGTTTTCTTTTTCAGTTGTGTCTCTGCAGGGTTTTGGTATCAGGATAATGCTGGCCTCACAGAATAAGTCGGGGAAGAGGTTCTCCTCCTTAATTGTTTTGGAGCAGTTTCTGTAGGAATGATACCAGTTCTTTGTACATCTGGCAGAATTTGGCTGTGAAGCCTTCAGGTCCTGGGATTTTTTTGATTGGCAAGCTATTTATTAGTGATTCAATTTTTGAGTTCATTATTAGTCTATTCAGGGATTTTCTTCCTGGTTCGGTCTTGGGAGGTTGTATGTGTCTAGCCATCTCTTTTAGGTTTTCTAGTTTGTGTTCATAAAGGTGTTCATAGAAGTTTCTGATGATTATTTTTATTTCTGTGGGGTCAGTGGTAACATTCCCTTCATCATTTCTAATGGTGTTTATTTGGATTTTCTTTTTTCTTAATAGTCTAGCTAGTGGCCTATCTTATTTTTTTCAAAAAATCAACTCTTGGATTTGTTGATCATTTGAATGGTTTTTGTATCTCAATTTTCTTCAGTTCAGCTCTGATTATGGTTATTTATTGTCTTCTGCTAGCTTTGGGGTTGATTTGTTCTTCTCTAATTCTTTCAGTTGTGATATTACATTGTTAATTTGAGATCTTTCTAACTTCTTAGTGTGGGCATTTAGTGTTATGAATTTCCCTCTTAACACTGCCTTAGCTGTATCCCAGAGATTTTGGTATGTTGTATCTTTGTTCTTACTAGCTTCAAATAACGTCTTGATTTCTGCTTTTGAATTTCATTATTTACCCCAAAGTCATTAAGAAGCATGTTGTTTAATGTCCATGTAATTGCATGGTTTTGAGTGATTTTCTTAGTTTTGACTTCTATTTTTATTGCACTGTAGTCTGAGAGTGTGTTTGGTGTGATTTTGATTCTATTGCATTTGCTGAGGATTGTTTTGTGTCCAATTATGTGGTCAGTTTTAGACTATGCACCATGAAGCAATGAGAAGCATGATAGTCTGTTGTTTTTGGGTGGACAGTTCTGTAAATGTATATCAAATCCATTTGGCCCAATGTTGAGTTCAGGTCCTGAATATCTTAATTTTCTGACTCGGTGATCTAATACTGTCAGTGGAGTATCGAAGTATCCCACCATTACTGTATGGCAGTCTATGTCTCTCTGTAGGTCTCTAAGAACTTTCTTTATGAATCTGGGTGTTCCTGTTTTGGGTATAAAACAGGATAGTTAGGTTTTCTTGAATTGAACCCTTTACCATTATGTAACGCCCTTCTTTGTCTTTTTTGATCTTTGTTGGTTTGAAGTCTGTTTTGTCTGAAATTAGGATTGTAACCCCTGCTTTTTTGTTTTCCATTTGCTTGGTAAATTTTTCCTTCATCTCTCTGTTTTGAGCCTGTGGGTGTCGTTATGTGTGAGATGGATCACTTAAAGACAGCATACTATTGGATCTTGCTTTTTAAATCTAGATTGTTACTCTGGGCCTTTTAAGTGGGGGCATTTAGCCCATTTTTTAACACATTCAAGGTTAGTATTAATATGTGTAGATTTGATTCTGTCATTGTGTATCAACTGGTTATTATGTTGGCTTGTTAGTGTGGTTGCTTTATAGGGACACTGGTCTTGTGTTTAAGTGTGTTTTTGTATGAGCTAGTATTAAACTTTCCTTCCTATATTTAGTGCTCCTTTCAAGATCTCTTGTAAGGCAGGTCTGGTGGTAACAAAGTCATTCAACATTTGCTTATCTGAAAAAGATCTTATTTCTCCTTTGCCTAGGAAGCTTAGTTTGGCTGGATATGAAATTCTTGTTGAAGATTATTTTCTTTAAAGATGTTGAATATAGGCCCCCATTCTTTTCTGACTAGTAGGGTTTCAACTGAGAGGTCTACTGTTAGTCTCATGGGGTTCTTTGGAATATCATGAATGTATAGACAGTATGATTTTTAATCAAAATACTTCTACCCATGACATTTTTCATAAGAGGAATAAAAACTTTATCAGTTTTGTCTGCTTTTGTCTGAGAAGCAAGTTCTCTTTCATTCTCTTAAACTGCAATAGGACTACTTTTACCATCCTTTCCTAACCAAGATATGCTAATAAACTGGACCACTTAAATACACTTTGGCAAGTTAACAGTTATGACCTCTGCAGTATTTTATAAAACATTTAATAAAGTCACCATTATGAAGACAAAACAAATTGGGACAGGATTAGCTGACAACAAAAAAATATATCAATAAAATAAAATCCTGAATATCTGAAAAAGGTACACCAGAGTGCGTTTTGTAAGCTACCACTTTTTTCAAATGGAAGTACACACATTGACTATCACTGAGAGGATACAGGAAAAAAAAGTAGGAAGGGAATCTGGTGAACCAAAGGTTGGATTGGAGGACTTAACTATCACTTTATACTCTTTAGGACTTTTAGAATTCTCAAAACTTTCTGGCCGGGCGCGGTAGCTCAAGCCTGTAATCCCAGCACTTTGGGAGGCCGAGACGGGCGGATCACGAGGTCAGGAGATCGAGACCATCCTGGCT
>NW_016816502.1:2252028-2261900 GCF_001698545.2 Rhinopithecus bieti | reverse complement strand
AAAAAAAAAAAAACTTTCAGGTATTACTTTAATATGAAGCAAAATAAAATCTTTAATATGCACTGCAACAAAATCAATATATTAGTCTTTCTTTCAGCTTGAAAAGTCAGTATGTTCTCATTGGGAGAAGTTTACTGAAAGAATGCACATAGTAGCCTACAGGCCCAGTATGTCTAAGGCTTTACTATCACCTGGGACAGTGGCTCTTTATCATTCACAGTACAGTAGCAATCAAAACTGGTCATTTTGTTTCCCCTTCAGAAGTAAGAATTCATTGCTTTATTTTGCCTTTTTAGCATGCCTTTCACACTATATACCTCAAAGAAAAAAGATGGTGTCTATTAGTCATCATTCTGCATGCAGCCCATCCATTTGTCAAAGTCTAGCATCAAAGTAACTACATTCTTACAATGAGATGGCTGGCATTACTTAAATATAGGGTAAGTTGAAAGTGACTCCCAGCCATATTAATATACCCCACTAACGCTAAATAAAATGTATTCCCCAACTTAACCTCCCTTTAGCCAGGTACCAAACTGGGGCTATTCTAATGTGGCCTAACACAAAAATGATTAGAAAAGAGGATTGGAAAGAGACAGTGGTCTTAAACTGCAGTTAGACATCTAACTTTTGAAATTTTACAAAATACATGACCCATGCAAGTGGGGCCTTAAACTTAAGCTTCATTAGCTTCATAGAAAATGTGCCTCTGGGTGGCTGAATGTATGGAAGAACGGAGGCTGGCATAAAAATTATTAAGTTGCCATAAGTCTCCACAGATACATGAACAAGAAACAAATGCTAATTGCTTCATGTCACTGAGATTTTTGTGGTTGGTTGTTTTGCAATATTATTGTAGCAATAGCTAACTAATACCAAATACAAGCAATCATACATATCATGCGATCTCCCATCTCATCAGAACCATTTCTTTTCCTTTGCATTTTTAAGTATTCTGCTAGTTTTAAGTGTAAAGTCCCAATGCACAGAGGCTGTCAAAGATAGCTAGCACTGTGCACATATAAATCAAGTCACCATTTTGGTAAGAGGAAGGAAAGAACCAAGTAAGAATGGAAATGTCCCCCGTTGAACACTAAATCTATCAAATTTAGAGCCTCAAAATACTAGCATACTTTTTAGAATGTCTCCTTGTTTGACATTTTCCCAATAGAGTGCCCCATAATTATCAATACCCAACTTTTATGGAACATACAGATCTCTCAGTACAAAACTTTTGGCTGATACTTACATAGGAAATACTTACATTATGTCCCAAAACTCAATACAACATTTTAAATAAAACAACATGCAGATAAAGTCCTATGTGACATCCCAAATACAATTGGTGAGAAATCAGAATTATATCTATATTTTGAAAAACATCTTCTCTGTCAACAAAGGGGATGTGTACTGCATTACTGCATTAAAGCAACTGTTTGGTGACAATTGTACTCATTGCATAATGATTAGAAAATGGTATTTTAAACATTTTCTTCCTAACCTAATTGTTGTTACTGTTAAAAGAAACACTTTAGCCAAATTAAATTTAGAAGAGTTTAACTGAGCAAAGAACGATTTATGAATCGAGCAGCCTCCTGAGCCAGAGTAGGCTGACTCCAGGGCAGCCATGTGGTGGAAGATTTGTGCACAGAAAAAGGAAAGTGAGGTACAAAAAACTGGAAGTGAGGTACAGAAATAGCCAGATTGGTTATAGCTTGGCATTTTTCTTATTTGAACACAGTTGGAACAGTTGGCCATCTTTGATTGGCCAAAAATCGGTGACTGGCACAAGAGTTGACTACAATCTGTATAAACTCCACTTAGGTTATAATTCACAATGTACAGAGAAACCTTTGGGCTTAACTTAAAATATATAAGTAGGCAGCTTTAAGTAAGCTTGATTTAACAATTCCCCCTTTTGGTCATCCTCTCAATTTTGAGAGAGTGATTAGTCATCGAAAGCACCAAAACCATTGTAATGTATTTATTTGTCTTGAAACCCACTAGGAAATAACAGAACACTGGGGTTTGTAAGGTGAGAACAAGCACTTCAGGTTATTTTTTTGTAAGGGTCAGAGTAGAGGGTACCTCCTTATGCTTGGAATGTCCTGTTTACAGGACAACAAGGCAAAACCCAGCCTGTTCTAGTATCTATGTATTTCCTTAAAGTCTTAGTTTGATTGTTACATTTAGCACAAGTGACTCCATTTTGGTTTGGTCTGGTTTTTTGGTACCTAGTACAAGAGCTCACTCCAGAACAATGGCCTCCCTTAACTTTGTTTAAAAATTCCTCCCTTTTGGTCATATTCTTACTTACGTGAGAGTGTAACCAAAACATAGGGCCTTAATGCCACTCTCAGTTACCATCATATTGGGTTTCCAGTCTCAGCATATCATTCACAGGTCACACTGCCCTCATGGTCACACATTTCTGTCAGTTCTTTTCATTTCAGTTGAAGAGAGACCATTTGACATTCTAAAGATGACTACATGCAAACATTTAAAACTTTTGAGAGAATGCAGTGCACCAGGGAGACTACTATCATGACTATCAGGAGGATAATACCAAGATTTTGGTGTATGCTCCTTAGCCAGGGTTCCCAAAAACCAAACCATCTAAAATCAAATAGATCAAGGAATGAACTAAACAGTCTACTCACTTTAAGCAGTCTCTTCATTAATCCTCCGCAACTAAATCTCTCTAATACCTGATATGATGTATTTCTCTGTGGTCAACAAGAAGGGCCAGCAGCTGCAGAGACACTCCTGTTAAGTGAGTAAGTAATATGCACTGATTCTATTTGGCATAACTTTCACAATAGAATTTAAACTGTTGTATAGCCATAGTCTTTACAATATAATCTGCTATCGAACCTATCATGAAGGATAAATTTCTAATCATTGCCTCATTTACTTCCAACCATAGAAAAAAAACAAATGACGCCCTTCTAGAAGAATGAAGACTTTCAGGCAATGTTCTCTTCAACCCATGATGTAGGTTAAGAGGAGTGGACCAGTGTTCTGCTTCTGATTGATTATGAGGCAACGTCTGTACCATTAAAATTTCTCACATACATTGGTCCTTCATCTTCCATCTGTCAAGGCATAAGCTTATCCACATATAAGACTGGCTGCAAAATCCTTCACAGGTTAAAGTGAACCCCACAAGTGCACACAATAGACTCCCTTTTCACCTCTATTGTTCATTGAGGCATAAGTGGGGCTGGGGAGGCGGGGAATTGAAAGATAAGAGTCTCATGATAGTAATCTTGATCTGTGATCTTGGGATAAAGCTGTCCACATCAAGGATGTCATCATCTTCCAGGGAGAAACTTCCCTGGTTACCTTTACCTTAAGGTTTCCAATGGGTGTACAGTTCTAAGAACCTTAGAGTGGTTCTTAGTTGGAAGAACCTTCTGAGTTGTGAGATTATGAACACAAGTTTCAGGGTCCTGAAGTTCTGTTTAGTGTGGATGGCAAGGACAGTCTACTTCTGATATTATCAGAAGATCCAATCTTTTGGTTCTAGATTTTAAGGGGCGTTGATTGTCCTCAGTCAGTGAACCATGAAAAGTTTTCTTTACCTGGTGAAAATGAATATGCACTGTGGCATAATGAGCATAATGTGTAACATCAGCCTTCTTGCCTGGGAAAGCTTTTATATAACCAAGAAACATACACTGAAAATGACAATTGAAAGAAATCCCTCTATAAATATTTAAATGACCCATCAGGTAGTGGAATGTACTTGAAGTTTTGATTGTCTTCCCAGGAATTTGGGCTTGACAAACCAAATACTGGTCATAGGCTATTTTAGCAATTTAGAAGTCACACCACACACACACACCCACACATATGTGTGTGTATATACATATGTGTGTATATTTATATATACACATATATGCGTGTGTGTGTGTGTATATTACATGTGTATAATTTGGATCATTTTATCCTCTCCATGATGAGTCACAGAATGCAGAACTTTTAATAAAAGCTTTAAGGACTCAGGAAGGACAACATGGTTGTCCTGGTTCTCCATAAGTCCATGCTTAACATTGGACTTCTGTCATTCTGAACATGTTGTTTCTCCAATTTAGGTGCATAGCGCTGATAACTGATAGGTTATCACAGGTAATTTGAGTGAGAGTGTGGAGTTCATTCAAATTGTATATCTAAACAATTTAGTATTGACTGATTTAGCATGAAAATCTGGCAAAGTATTTTCTTGGAATTCAATTAAATTTTGTTGTGCTTGGGTTAGCAGTTTAATAAATCTGTCAGTCTTTTCATTAAAGCTCTAGGAATTCTTACCCAGTGCAAATGATGTGATTCTAAAGTTATTAGATACCTGTATTCAAGAGTGTTTTTCAGGGTCCTTTTCATCCTTTCAGGAACCTTCTTAAAGATACCTTATTCTAACATTGTATATGTGCTGTGAAGTTTTCAGACACTGTATCAGAATTAAGCAATTAACTGTGGAAATGACTTTAGTAAAGACACAGTTGACAAGGAAATTTGCTTATTTCTGTAGTCTACAGTAACATAATAACCATAATTATAATTGATAGCATATACTCAGACATATTAGAATTTTAGAAATCCCATACAATTTTGAAACATGTATAATAACATTTATTAAAATATAACCTGAAGAAGGTTAAACATTATTTCTTATTTGACAGTGCTTCCCATGTAACTTAACATGTCAAATAATCCTGTTTCTCTCTCTTTCGGATGCTCCACGGGCCCTCTGAAGCGTCCCAAAGTTAGAGGTCAGAAAAGATTTAAGTTCAAAGCTGCAATTTGATTTTGGAAAGCTTTTCAAATATGTCAAAGATTTAAAATAGTTGACCAACATAGGATCACAGATCACTGTAAAACAATAGTCATTTAACCAAAGTAGTAATTAAAAGATTTTTAAAAACAGAAACCTTTACTCTTTGATAAAGGAGACTCTTTTCCAAACAATCAAAAGACCTTAGACAGCGTGAGACAGAATCCGTCTCTTTCCTCTTCCGCACTTTCTTTCCTTTTGCAGTTTACTCAAAAGGTGAAAATACCTTATTATGTCTTATTAATGCTACACAAAATTTTGTTCAAAAGAGAGAACCAAATTTTACTTTTATATTGGTGTATTATCAATAATAAAACTAATTTTAATAAAACCTCATACTTTCCTTTTATGTCTTCATTTTATGTCATAAAACCTTTCATTTTATGTCTTCCATAACTTTCTATTTTTATCTTGTTGTATCTATTTTTTAACCCTTCAATTTGAAACTTTTAAGTAACTTTAAACCAGACAAAATTTTAATACACATTTTTATGCCTTTATCACTTCCTCATCAATACATATTTTGCCTTTGTTTATACACTCTGTATACAGAATTGCTTCTCTGGTATCTAGTAGTTTTTAACTCTTAGTAGCTCAAATTTCTAGTGAAAACCCTAGAAAGTAATTTTGAACTGTTTTATATTAGTATTTGTAGATAAAACCATTTTACAATCTTTTAGAAAATAGTTCTTCAAATTATTTGACAGATCTAGATCTAAATTTATTGATAGATCTTCAAATTATTTATTGTCAATTATTTATTGACAGCTTTTTTATACCATATAAAAATAATGTCCAGGTATATAGACTTAAACTCATGTTTAATAATTAATATTTAGTTTAACTATGTCCCCACCTAAATCTCATCTTGAATTGTAGTTTCCATAATCCTCATATGGGCATAGGGACTTATGGGAGGTAATTGAATCATGGGAGTGGTTACCCTCATGCTGTTCTCATGATAGCGAGTTCTATTGAGATCTGATGGTTTTATAAAAGGCTTTCCCCCTTTTACTCTGCATGTCGCCTTCCTGCCATCATGTGAAGAAAGATGTGTTTACTTCCCTTTCTGCCATGATTGTAAGTTTTCTGAGGCCTCCCCAGTCATGCAGAACTCTAAGTCAATTAAATCTCCTTTCTTCGTAAGTCATCCAGTCTCAGGCAGTCCTTTATAGCAGGATGTGATTGGACTAATACAATATTTCAGTATCTTGCAGATTACTCAGATATTTTAAGATTGTCTACTTAATTTAATATAACATGACTCTAAGATTTTAATTACTGAAAAGAATTTTGAAACTATGACACAAGTAGCTTCCCTAATGTCTTCCTCCAGCAATTCTAGATCCGAAGTAGCCACATGGCTCCCAGGAGGAATATGAAGGTCAGGGCCATTCTGAGTCCATCAGGACAGAAGACAGAACTGTGAAGACCATACCTAGAGGATCCAACCCCTCTCAAAATAACCAGGAGACAAAACAGGGAAAGTAGAGGAATAAAGGGCCATGTCAGACTTGATTCTGGCTTGTAGCTGCTGGTCTAGGCACTAAGAACATGTCACCAGACTTCATTGTGGCCACCTATCCAGACCCCTGAATCTAGAGACTCTAAACCAAAGCTGTAAGCTCACAGTCAAATCAAGCAAGAATCTCTTTGTATTTAACTGATAATTTTGAAACCAGTTCTATTTCACCAACTGTTTAAAAACCATAATAGCTTTATTTACCAAATATCACATATGCATATAGACATACAAATATATAGAAGCACATCTTATGGCTCTCATGAAGAATGTTCATTTATCAGTTTTGAAATAGTTTTCTTTTTCCCCATTTGGTCTATCAGTCTTCCAGTTACTGGTTTTGTTGCCATAAGCAATTGTTAACTAGGCAATAAATTTACATTTCTAAAGGGACAACTCTTAGGTGGAACAAAAAATATTTTATATCTGGTAAGCACAGAGCTAAGATTTTAGGCCTACATATTGTTCAAACCAAAGGAATTTAGGCCTACATTTGCTGAAACCAAGGAAAAAAAAATCTACTCAAATAAAATTCACTTAAGAGAAGGTGGCCAGAAAAGCGCCTTAAACCAAAGTATGACCTCTTATGTAAATTTAAAAGAATGGTACGAGTTTTTAATTGTACATAGGCAGACATCTTTAAAAATGATTTCCTTTAATAAATGTAAATTCCTTTGACAAAAGAGTTTCAAAATAGCCAATTAAATTCCAGAAAGGTGTATTTGAGTTGAATAGGGTGTTCCTTTTAACTTACCTACTGTGTTTTAGCTAAAATTACAGAGCTCAGGGAGTCCATAAAGGAATAGGGCCAAAAAAGCATCATATGCCTGGATTCAGCATGGATAGATCTGAAAAAGAAGCAAGCTTAGGCCGGGTGTGGTGGCTCATGCCTGTAATCCCAGCACTTTGGGAGGCCGAGGTGGGTGGATCATGAGGTCAGGAGATCGAGACCATCCTGGCCAACATGGTGAAACCTCGTCTCTACTAAAAATACAAACAAATTAGCTGGGCATGGTGGCCTGTGACTGTAGTCCTAGCTACTTGGGAGGCTGAGGCAGGAGAATCATTTGAATCCGGTTGGCAGAGGTTGCAAAGATTATACCACTGTACTTCAGCCTCGTGACAGAGCAAGGCTCCATCTCAAAAAAAAAAAAAAAAGAAGCAAGCCAGCCTAGTTTGCCTGCAGGCCTATGTTTTATATAAACACCTTATCTAGGATAGCTTACTTTGCACCTTTGGGATGGAATACTAAGTAAGCCAAAATATTAGCAGATTTAATTTTTTTTATCAACTAGTCACTTAAGCATTTTATTTGCCTTTTATAAAGTCTTTAAATATTGAATATTTATAGAAACTTCTGCATATCGATAGGCCTCTCTAGATGAGAGTAATTTGGGAGGCCTCATTTTCAAAAGCGATTCAGTGCAGTGTTGCTCATTTGGAAGGTCCACTGTAACTTATCTTTATAAAGATTTCACCATTTCCCTAAGACTTTGCAGCTTCCAGGGCCTAACATCTATGCATATATAAGTCAGGAAGAACTTAGTTCTTAGGGAACTAAGTATCCCCTTTTTACCTGATAATTTTGAAACCAGTTCTATTCAGTTCTATTCTATTAGTCAATAATTATTTTTCCTCACCTAAATGTGCAAATCTCATACTGAATTGTTCCCATAATCCCCACTTGTGATGGGAGGGACCTGATGGGAGGTAACTAAATCGTGGGGGTGGTTTCACCCTTTCTATTCTCGTGATGGTAAGTCCTCACGAGATCTGATGGTTTTATAAAGGGCTTCCCCCTTCACTTGGCTCTCATTCTCTCCCCTGCCGCCATGTGAAGGACATGTTTGCTTCCCTTTCCACCATGATTGTAAGTTTCCTGAACTCTCCCCAGCCATGCAGAACTGTGAGTCAATTAAACCTCTTTTCTTTATAAATTACCCAGTCTCACGCAGGTCTTCATAGCAGCATGAGAATGAACTAATACAGTAAATTGATACCACAGAGAGTGGGGTGCTGCTATAAGGACACCCAGAAATGTGGAAGAATCTTAGGAACTGGGTAATAGGCAGAGGTTGGCACAGTTTGGAGGGCTCAGAAGAAGATAGGAAATGTGGGAGAGTTTGGAACTTCCTAGAGACCTGTTTGAAATGTCTTTGGCCAAAATGCTGATGATGATATGAGCAATGAAGTCCAGGCTGAGGTGATCACAGATGGAGATGAGGAATTCATTGAGAACTGGAGAAAAGGTCACAGCCAAAACTTATTAGTATAGAAACAGCCGGATTGGTTATAGCTCAGCATTTATCTTATTTGAACATGAACAGTTGGCCACATTTGGCCAAAACTTGGTGGTTGCCACAAGAGTAGACTACAGTCTGTATACAATTTCATTTACGTTATAGTTCATGATGTATAGAGAAACTTTTAGGCTGAACTTAAAATAGGTAGAGTCAGCTTTAGGCTAATCTTTGTTTAATGTTATTTATATATAGATGCTTGTATATGTTGTGGGAAATTAATTGGAAATGTGAGTTTGATATGTAAGTATTATAACTTTCATTTAAAATAATAGGAAATAGACTTCCAGTCAATATTTAAGAGAACAATTGATTTTCATGACGGGATTATATCTTAGTTTACTCATTCTTTTTCTCTAATCTGTTAAAGCTATCTATTGATCTTAATTTTTATTGTATATAAGTATATTTTATTTCTAGAAGTTCTACTTGTATTATTTTCAAATTCGTGTTTGTATTGTTTCCTGTTCCTGCAAATATCTCTAAGTTTGCATTATATTACTTTAAACATAATACCTGCAGTTAATTAATTGTCTGTGACTTATATTTTAACTGAAGACTTTGTGAATCTTCTTCTGCTCATTCTGTCCGTTCTCACTCTTCGTGTCTTACTTCCTAGTGGGCCTGATTATCTTTGACAGTATACTGGTCATTGTACTTGAAGATTTATTTGTAAGGGATTTTAGGGTCTAAGATAAAAGTATTTTCTACCAGAGAGGGTTTGCCTTTGCTTCTGCACTGCCAGCCTGGGGATCCTTTTTTTCAGGTTCAAGAATTAAACTTCATTTTTTTTTATATGATCTCACACAGGAAAGATGAAGGCTGTTTTATTTCTGATTTACTCCAAGAGTGATGATGGAGTCCCAATTTATTTTGGAGAGAGTTTGTTATTGGCCTTCTACTTCAAGTAGAGAAGGGCCTTTAATTTCTGTCCTTCTCACTAAAAAGCCTTTCAAAATGGGAGTTCAGATTTGCTAAGGCCACAGAGCTCTCGAGATGAAAGCACCTTTCTGGTTTTCTTATCACTCTAGTTTTTGTTCAGTATTTTCTTGCTATATTGTTAGCTCTTCATAGATTTTAAGGAAGATTTTAAAATAATTTACATGAGCTCTTTAGTTCTTTTTAGTAAGAGGTTGGTCCAAATAACCAAGCCTGCCAAAACTGGAAGCTGGAAGTCTTATTTCAAGTCTCAAAATATTTTAAAGTAATAGAAAAA
>NW_016816502.1:2241843-2251838 GCF_001698545.2 Rhinopithecus bieti | reverse complement strand
GTTCTGAATTTTCCTTGCTAAAGTGTAGTTAAAACAGGAAGCAGCTGTGGCAAAATCTATGAAGAGAATTTTTGTTTATCTGTTTTTTAGTGGAGCTAATATTCCACAAATACCATGCCAAAATACTAGGCCAAGAGTGACTAAAATAAAAGCGTCACTCCATAGGCTCTTTTCCTTACCCATCTTCCCTTACACTTGAATCCATGACTTTCTCTAAACTTCCAGAACATTAAGATTTTTACTGTGAAAAGGATTTACTTACAAAATGTTAAGATTTTTCCTGAATTTGTTGTTGATACTATGAAAAACCTTCTGGCAAATCATCAGTTCTTACTAACATAATAAAAAAAAGATAAAACTTGTTGTTTCACACTTTGCAGATAAGAAAAACAGTTTACTGAACGCTTGGTTCCATAGAAACATGGCTACGGAGAGTAGCAAGTGTAATATGAGCACTTAAATAAGGCCAAGAGTAATACATTTTAATCATGTGGCTGGATATATGGGGGTGGGGAGGAAGATCTATTAAGTAATTTCCCACTATCTTAGCAGTTTTTAGATCTGTAAAAAGTGATGCATCCAATCTAGGACTCCTTGATTTAAATTAGAGAAGAAATAGAAACATGCTGAGAAATAAATGCTGAGTTGTTATCAATTTATTGTGTAACTTTACTGGCAAGAACAAAAGAGCTATTTCACTAATTTTTCCAAAAAACAATGTTGATATTGTATAAACAATATCTGAAAAGGTCAAGGAAACATGTTTGTGAACTGTACTTTTCATATTGGTTACCTACGTAAACACTCAATGTTCCTATGAAGACTCAGTTAATCATTTGAAACAGATTTGTTAACTATCATTTTGTGTTTGTTGGTTTGTGCAAAATCTCTAAAATTCTGTATCAACATTTTACACATTTTGGCCAAACCATCAACTCAGCAATGCTCAAACTAAGGAGCCTGCAGATATCCTGTCCTGACATTCTTAGGTTTCAAGTTTGAGAAACACTGTAATACTTAGAAGGAATCCATTTACTGATGACTAACTTGAATAGATCCTTGAATGATAATAATCTTGGCTACCATTTTTTAAATGCCTTCTGCATACCAAGCTTTATTCTAAGTGCATTATTTTCAATATATTATCCTTTTTCTAATCCTGGAAGTTAAATGTTATGATGATCCCTATTTTACATATAAAAAAGGTTCAGAGAGGCCGTTTGTCAAGGACAGTAGAAGCTAATAACTTGTTCTAGCTCTTGAAAGAATGGGCTAGAATTCAAATCCTAGTCTGCCTAACAAAAGTGCAGAAGACAGGGAAGCTTGAGGCAAACCTAAAAAGAAAAAATAGAAATAAAAAGTCCTCAAACTGCCTTACAGATCATTTCCAATGGTGTAAGCAGCCCTTGAATTTTGGACAGATCTTTTGTTTTTTTATTATACACAGGTTTATAATCAAGCAGGTTTTGTTACCACTGTGGTAGATTGTATTTTTGTTCAAAATATCCATTCTTTTTGAGTTGTTCCTCTTCATGGGAGGATTATATATCCATGGTTCCTTGACATTATAGATACATAATATCATGTGACTTCTAGCACATTTCCTTGAAGGGAGATTTTACCCGATGGAAGTCAGGCATGGCCATGTGATTTGTGACCAGAAATATATGAACAGAAATGACAATAGAACCTGTAAGAGGTCACTCAAGATCTGCTATGATCTCTTACTTGTTCCCTTGAGTTCGACAACAACCCCATAAGTGGCTGCTCATTAGGGTTGAATACCAGAGAAAAGACGACATGGAATATATGTGCAAATGTGATGGACAAGTAATATCAGTGAGAAATACTTCTTTGTAACCACTAAACTTAGGAGTCACTTAATTGCTTTTTTGAGTATTGAGTTCTTCATTTGTAAGTTGGGATAATATGTGCTTGTAGATATTGCGAAAATTTGGAGAATTGTCTAAGAAAATGAATTTTAAAAGCTGAGCACGTTGGTATGTGTCATGTCTGGCCATTACTACTCCCCATTCTATTATTGAGTCATATATTTAAGCAATTAAGTAAGCAGATGTATCTGAGCTTATTTCTGGGAAGGGCTTACTGCCCCAAAGTAAAATTAAGATATCCCCATGTGAAATTTGGAATTCAAAATCCTTCTTCAGAATTCAAAAAAATAATAGCAAAATACACTGGTCAGTTCCTCAAATATTAATAACTATCAGGTATCAGATATTGTTTAGTGCTTGGGACATACACACACACACGATTCATTCTCTTTTCCTAATGGGTGGCTAATCTAGTGGATTTATGAAACTGGTGGCAAATTAAAGCTTAAAATAGAAAATAAGGTTACATTTTTTTATTTGACCGCAGCCATCTTTCTTTCCAGTAGAATAATTTGAACTACCGAGGTGCTATTCCTAAGAAGTTGAGTTGGCTACAATGGATAAATAAAATTCATTAGTAATTAATGTCAACATTGATATTAAATAATCATGCTACCATTTTTAAATGATTATTCTCATGACAATAGTGTAATTCTATTTTGTTTATGCTACAGTTTCTTTGCATCTTGTTTACACTACAATTTCTTTCATGGAAATCAAAATAGTATAACTTCAACCAAAATCTAAGAACACCAAGTTGCGCATCATTAAATTATACACTGATTATAATTTGCTCTTACATGAAACATGGCAGCAGGCAAACCCATCAAGTCCTTAGATGTACATTTCTTTGCCTGCAGGGCCCATATTTTATTCTTCAGTTTTCAGAGCTCAGACAAATTATAAAGTGCATTTTAATCCCATCAGAAGCTACAGAGTTGGAGCAAATGGGGCACCTGAAACCACTGTGTGAGCTGAATCACCTGAGTGCGACAGACAGGAGTAGAATATCTTCTGGTGGGATCCTGGAGCCACACTGCTGCTTTATGGCTCTTAAGAATTATTTATTAAAATAAAAATACTAGTAATCCATTATGAACACAATTCTCTTGTTCACAGAGAGTTTTTAGAGTGCCACAGATACTGAAGTCACATTCCCTGACCTCAAACTCAGCAAACTGCTCTCTGAGCAAAATTCTGCTGTAATCCACAATTGCCATTTACTGAGAATTGGGTGGAGCAAGCAAAATCAGTTCCCTAGATCCTTGGAAAGATTTACCGTGTAATGCCACGTGTTTTCCATTGCAGAAAACAATGTACAAAATTCCCTGCCAATGCCAAACTGACATCACTAAAGTAAGTGTTCTAAATGTATGCTTTCCTTCAATTCCCTGTCGGCATTACCTTTTAGCAAAAGATCTGCAACCACTGGCAAGACTTTTTAGTCAAATAAAATAAAGGAATTGTTCAGGGTATAATGCTTTTTGTTGCCAAATGCTCTTGACAAGATTAATAATTCAGATGAAATACATAGCCAAAGGAATTGTATGCTTTCTCTCATTTGAACAAATGTTTAATTATCTGCAGATGTGCAGGAAAACATGTACAAAAGTAAAATGTACTCACTTGCTATTACTTTAAATGTAAATGCATCCTATGACTTCCTTTGCATATTAAGAATTTTAAGAGTAAACATTTGCAAGATCTCTTCAAATAAAATCCTATTAAATGCAAATGCAATATGAGCCAACATACCTATTTTAACAGCTAGTTCCTGAACTAATATTATCCTGTATTGGGTGAAACTTAGATGGAATTGAAATAATCAGCGTCCTCAAGTCTAAGTAGATGTTCTGAAAATACACAAAGGCAGAGTTGTTAACAATGAGGTCCATTGTGGGGAAAAGTTCTACCTCATTGCCCAGCATGACATCCTTACTCAGCATCTGAAATGGTGTCTGCTTTTAGTTCATTTCCCAGTAAAAATGAAGATGTGTAAATTTTCAATTTGTCTACTTTCATGACTTTATCTAATGTGTCCCATTACCGCATTCGCTATACATTGTATAACAAATACCACTTCAGAGCTTCTGACAAAAGCTGTGTGGGCTTCAGATGATACCTATTTTGCTGAAACCACATGTACATACAAGCCAAGAAAGAATGTATCCTCCCATTCAGATGCAAAAGTGGCTTCTAGAAGGGCCATATATTCAAAGTATTTCCTAAGTTTTTTCCTCTAATGGCACTGTATAGAACATGTGTATCAGACTGAACCTTAATCATAGGTTGACTTTGACCAGTACCATTACAGATATAAGCAAATATGGTAAACATCCACCAAATCTCAACACCCACTTTAATATCAGAAGTAGAAAATGAAATATGATTGACCCTACTCAGCTTGGTGCAGATGTACATATTGGGAAATGGGAATACACTCACATTTAAGATTATGTCTAAATAGTTCACCAGTTTCAGGAAAAATATGTTATTTGGTGGTTTAGTATCCAATTTGTGAGAAATCCACACTCTTTGACTCGTGTTCTCCTTCTTCCCTCTGGCTAGATTCCTTTTGACCATTTCACTCCATGGGTGTATTTCCAGTAATGGGTAGAAAGAAGACATAAAAAAAGGTAAATATCAAATTAGTCATTTGGGATGCTTGTTATTAGTTCTATGAAAGTTCTGATGAAAAAAGTGAAAATTAAATTTATGAGTTATTTGTCGTTCTTAATTTTTTTCACTTTAATGTTGTCATGGATAATATAGAATTGGTGTCTTAGCCCAAATTCTACCATTAAGCTCGACATGTTTTTATTGAATAAGCCATAAGTATTCATTGACATTCATGGTAGATCATAATCACAGCCATAGTAGGTTTTGTTCCAAAGATCTCCATTTAGTTTTCACATAATTGCATTTGTGCTATTTTTACTTTGCAACTGACCTTCTCTGTTGTATGAGTATATAGTTAGAATTTGGTACCTTGATGAACACAGGAAGTTTCCCATTCCAGTCATAATTTCTAAATTTCACAGGTTGCAACTTTGGAATTATGTGGATTAAGTCAGTTATGCCCAGAGAAAAAGTTTTGCTTAAAAGAGGAAATAGTAATCACATTTATGTAAGTATTAAATTGTGTCAGAAAGTATAAATGTCATTTCCATTTTCCAATCAAACTTCAATATATGCTTTGGTGTTTTGGCACCACATGATAGTATGTACAACCAGACCAGGGAACGTTCATCCTTACCTTGCATATACTGTCTAGGCTCTCAATTTATTCTTTCTATGCTCCTCAAAAAGCCCAATATTTAATTACATAAAGTACTAAGCCTTTCCCAGAAGGCTTCTGAAAAACATTTGGAATATTTTATCCTAAAATGTGTTTGTGATTTAATGGCACTGCTTTAAAATACAATTGTTAGACAAACCCTTGCTGATTATCTTATTTTGCCAGCAAATCCTGGCACATGAATTTTATAGAGACATAGTGAAATTCATTACCATCAAGGAACAAGAGAGTTACAGTTAAAAGTAAGCCGTATTTTTGACAAAATCTATGAATAAAAGGTAAACTTTTCAGTATTTTCAATATGAGGGGATAATTACCTTGTAAGTACAATCAAGTCCAGTTACTATTAAGATCTGATTGTTAAATTGTAAACTAAAGAGAATTGTAACCCTGAGTCCTATTTACATTATTTGCTCATAAAATCAGCCCAGATATTCCGTGAACAATTGAAAAGTCATCACTAAACAATGCAGAGGGGAAGAAAAAAAATCCAAGTTTTTAGTTACTTGAATTAGTAAGGTTGCCTTTTTGATTATTTTGATTATTTTTTAATGCAGTTAACATTTTCATCAGAATTTAAAGCCATTCCCATTCAAGATATTCCTGGGGTTTTTGCACATACCTCCCCTCCTGTCTTTCTTCCTAACTTAACAAAAAAATTGTAGTTATATTTAGAAGACGTTGAAAAATCATTGTTTCTTCTTCTTTTTTCTTTATTTCACAGAATACATTTTAGAATTAAAGTCAAAGGAGTATTTATGTTAACCAATAGAAAACTTTTGAAAATTTGGAATCCTGGGTCTCTTTCCAAGAAATACAATTTTAAAAGGTATTTTGGAGAAGTTGAGTTGTAGATGTGGTATCTTAAAGCTACTAAATTAGAAAGTTGTCAATGTTTCTTATTTTCTCTTCCTAAATGTATTTATTAAACATCAGTAATAGTCCAGAACTACAATATAAATTGTTTTTTGTTTTTTTCTTTATAATGCTCTCTGAGTTGTACGGTTTTAGTCATCTATTGCTGTGTAACAAATTACCCCCTAAAATTTAGTGGCTTAGAACAACAAATACATACTTGTCATCTCAGTTTCTGTGGGCTAGCAATCTGTTTTTTTGTTTTTTAAACAAACAAAAAAAAAAATTGGTACCTTTTATTTTGTATATGTGAGGTTTACACCATATTATGGGATACGTATACAGTCATGTGTCACTTAACAATGGAAAAAAATGTGTCGTTAGGCAATTTCTTCATTATATGAACATTATAGGGTGTACTTACACAAACGTAGCTTGTATATCATACTGTTCACCTAGGCTATGTGGAATGTTTTATTGCTCATAGGCTACAAAGAATACAGCATTTTGAAAGAATACAGAATTACAGCATTTTAGCATTCTGTACTGGATGCTGTTGTACTGAATACTGCAGGCAACTGTATCACAGTTGTATTTGTGTATCTGAACATATCTAAACATAGAAAAAGTACAGTAAGAATATGTTATAAAAATTTAAAATTGCACATCTGTACAAGGCTGCTTCACTAAAATCTTGTGGAACCACCAGTGTATATGGCAGTCCATCGCTGACCAAAATCTTATTATGTAACACGTGACTCTAGATAGTAAAATGGTTACTATAGTGAAGCAAACTAATATATGAACTCACATTGTTACTTTGGTGACAAGAGCAGTTAAAATCTACTTATTTAACAAAAACCAGTAATATAATTTGATTAGCAATAATCCTCAGGTTGTACATTAGATCACTTGTTCATTCTACACATCTGCTATTTGTATTCTTCACCCCTAGTAACTCACCCCTAGTAACCACTATTTCATTCTATTTCACCTTTTTTCCCCCAAAGATTCTACATGTAAGTGAAATCATGCAATATTTTTGTTTCTGCGTCTGGGTCATTTTACTTAGCATAATGTCCTCCAGGTCCATTCATATTGTGGCAAATGTCAGGATCATTTTCCTTTATATGGCTGATTAATAATTCTTTATAAACTATATACATATGCATATATAAGCATACATAGGCATACATAAAATACATATTTCATATTTCCTTTATCAACAGACTGTTTCCAATCTTTGCTATTGTAAATAATGCTGTAGTGAACATAGGAGTACAAATATCTTTTTGAAGTGATGATTTCATCTCCTTTGGGTATATATCCAAAGATAGATTGCTGTGTCGTATGATGGGGTTTTTTTTTTGTTGTTTGTTTGGTTTAATTTTTTTTAGAATGAGTCTCAAAGCACTGAAAGCCTGTACTGTCACCCAGGCTGGAGTGCAGTGGTGTGATCTTGGCTCACTGCAACTTCCACTTCCCAGGTTCAAGTGATTCTCCTGCCTCAGCCTCCCAAGTAGCTGGGATTACAGGCATGCACCACCACACCCGGCTAAGTTTTGTATTTTTAGTAGAGGTGGGGTTTCACCACACTGGTCAGGTCTCAAACTCCTGACCTCAAGTGATCCTCCCACCTCAGCCCCCCAAAGGACTGGGATTGTGGTTCCAATGTTAATATTTTTAGAAACCTCCATACTGTTTTCCATAATAGCTATACCAGTCTACATTCCCATCAGCAGTGTGCTAGGGTTCACTTTTTCTCCATATCCTCTGCAATATTTGTTATTTCTTGCCTTTTTGATGATAGTCGTCCTAATAGGTGTGAGATGACATAAGGGTTTTAATTTGCATTTCTCTAATTAGTGATGTTGAACATCTCTTTATATACCTGTTGGCCATTTATACGTTGTCTTTGAAAGAATGTCTGCTCAGATATTTTGCCCATTTTAAAATCAGGTTATTTATTTTCTGTTATTGAGTTACAAGAGTTCTTTATAAATTTTGAATATTAACTCTCTATCATATATGTGATTTGCAAATATTTTTTCCCAGTCTGTAGGTTGCCTTTTCATTTTGTTGATTTTTTCCTTTGGTGTGCAGGAGTTTTTTAGTTTGGTGTGGTCCTATTTATTTATTTTTACTTTTGTAGTCTGAGATTTTGATGCAATATCCAAAAGAATAAATAATCATGATATATAATCTTTTTGATGTATTCTTACACTTGGTTTGCTAATGTTTTATTGAAGGTTTTTATACCCATATTTATCAGAAATAGTTTTGTAGTTTTCTTTTCTTGTGGTATCTTTGTATGGCTTATGTATTAAGGTTATGCTGGCTTCATGTGTTTGGAAGTATTCCCTCTGGCTCTGTTTGGGAGAGTTTAAGAAATATTGATATTCTTTGAATGTTTGGTAGAACTCAGCTGTGAAGCTATCTGGTCCTGGGCTTTTCTTTGTTGGGAGATGTTTTATTACTTATTCAATCTTTCACTACTGGTGTATTTTTCGTGACTTGATTGATTGATTGATTGATTGTGACTGTGTCTCACTCCATCACCCAGGCTGGAGTGCAGTAGCATAGTCTTGGCTCACTGCAATCTCCACCTCCTGGGTTCAAGAGATTCTCCTGCCTCAGCTGCCCACGTACCTGGGATTACACGCACGCACCACCACACCTGGCTAATTTTTTGTATTTTTAGTAGAGACAGGTCTCATCACATTGGCCAGGCTGGTCTTGAACTCCTGACCTTAAATAATCCACTGGCCGTGGCCTCCCAAAGTGCTGGGATTACAGCTTGAGCCACCGCATCTGGCTAGCTCAATCTTGGCAGTTTTATTTTCCTAGGAGTTTATCAATTTGCTCTACATTGTTCAATGTGTTGGTATATAGTTGTCCATTATAATCCCTTATGATCCCTTTTATTTTTGCAGTGTCTGTTACAACTTCTTCACTTTAACTTTCTGTTTTATTTTTGTCTTCTTTCTCTTTTTCTTAGACTAGCTAAGGGTTTGTCAATTTTGTTGATTTTCCAAAGAATCAACTTGATTTTGTTGATTCTTTCCATGACTTTTTTGTTTTCTGTTTGATTTACTTCTGTTATAATCTTTTTTTTTTTAATATACTTTAAGTTCTAGGGTACATGTGCACAACGTGCAGGTTTGTTACATATGTATACTTGTGCCATGTTGGTGTGCTGCACCCATGAATTCATCAACACCCATCAACTCATCATTTACATCAGGTATAACTCCCAATGTCATCCCTCCCCTCTTCCACCTCCCCACAAAAGGCCCCGGTGTGTGATGTTCCCCTTCGAGAGTCCAAGTGATCTCATTGTTCAATTCTCACCTATGAGTGCGAACATGTGGTGTTTGGTTTTCTGTTCTTGTGAGAGTTTGCTGAGAATGATGGTTTCCAGCTGCATCCATGTCCCTACAAAGGACACGAACTCATCCTTTTTTATGGCTGCATAGTATTCCATGGTGTATGTGTACCACATTTTCTTAATCCAGTCTGTCACTGATGGACATTTGGGTTGATTCCAAGTCTTTGCTATTGTGAATAGTGCTGCATTAAACATACGTGTTCATGTGTCTTTATAGCAGCATGATTTATGATCCTTTGGATATATACCCAGTAATGGAATGGCTGGGTTATATGGTATTTCTAGTTCTAGATCCCTGAGGAATCGCCATACTGTTTTCCACAATGGTTGAACCAGTTTACAATCCCACCAACAGTGTAAAAGTGTTCCTATTTCTCCACATCCTCTCCAGCACCTGTTGTTTCCTGATTTTTTAATGATTGCCATTCTAACTGGTGTGAGATGGTATCTCATTGTGGTTTTGATTTGCATTTCTCTGATGGCGAGTGATGATGAGCATTTTTTCATGTGTCTGTTGGCTGTATGAATGTCTTCTTTTGAGAAATGTCTGTTCATATCCTTT
>NW_016816502.1:2233421-2238286 GCF_001698545.2 Rhinopithecus bieti | reverse complement strand
ACCGGTTGTTCCTTTCCATGTTTAGTGCTTCCTTCAGGGTCTCTTGTAAGGCAGGCCTGGTGGTGACAAAATCTCTAAGCATTTGCTTATCTGTAAAGGATTTTATTTCTCCTTCACTGATGAAACTTAGTTTGGCTGGATATGAAATTCTGGATTGAAAATTCTTTTCCTTAAGAATGTTGAATATTGGCCCCCACTCTCTTCTGGCTTGGAGAGTTTCTGCCAGGAGATCTGCTGTTAGTCTGATGGGCTTCCCTTTGTGGGTAACCCGACCTTTCTCTCTGGCTGCCCTTAACATTTTTTCCTTCATTTCCACTTTGGTGAATCTGACAATTATGTGTCTTGGAGTTGCTCTTCTCAAGGAGTATATTTGTGGCTTTCTTTTTATTTCCTGAATTTGAATGTTGGCCTGCCTGACTAGGTTGGGGAAGTTCTCCTGGATTATATGCTGCAGAGTGTTTTCCAACTTGGTTCCATTTTCCCCGTCACTTTCAGGCACACCAATCAGACGTAGATTTGGTCTTTTCACATAATCCCATATTTCTTGGAGGCTTTCTTTTTCCTTTTTTTTTCTCTAGACTTCTCTTCTCGCTTCATTTCATTCATTTGATCTTCAATCATTGATACTCTTTCTTCCAGTTGATTGAGTTGGTTACTGAAGCTTGTGCATTTGTCATGGATCTCTCGTGTCATGGTTTTTATCTCTGTCAGTTCGTTTATGGCGTTCTCTGCATTGATTATTCTACTTATCCATTCTTCCATTCTTTTTTCAAGACTTCTAGTTTCTTTGTGCTGGGTACATAGTTCCTCCTTTAGCTCTGAGAAGTTTGATTGACTGAAGCCTTCTCCTCTCAACTCGTCAAAGTCATTCTCCATCCAGCTTTGATTCATTGCTGGCTATGAGCTGTGTTCCTTTGGAGGGGGAGATGCGCTCTGACTTTTTGTATTTCCAGCTATTCTGCCCTGCTTTTTCCCCATCTTTGTGGTTTTATCTGTCTTTGGTCTTTGATGCTGGTGAGGTACTGATGGGGTTTTGGAGTATGTGTCCTTTCTGTTTGTTAGTTTTCCTTCTGACAGTCAGGACCCTCAGCTGTAGGTATGTTGGAGATTGCTTGAGGTCCACTCCAGACCCTGTTTGCCTGGGTATCAGCAGCAGAGGCTGCAGAAGATAGAATATTGCTGAACAGCGAGTGCTGCTGTCTGATTCTTGCTCTGGAAGCTTCGTCTCAGGGGTGTACCCCGCCGTGTGAGGTGTGAGGTGTCAGTCTGCACCTCAGTTGAAAATGCAGAAATCACCCAACTTCTGTGTCACTTGCGCTGGAAGCTGGAGGCTGGAGCTCTTCCTATTCGGCCATCTTGCTCACACACCCTGTTCTAATCTTTATTATTTCCTTCCGTCTGCTATTTTGGGGGTTATTGTCTGCTATTTTGGGGGGTTATTCTTTTTGTTTGTTTGTTTTTGTTTTTTTGTTTGTTTGTTTGTTTTGAGACAGAGTCTTGCTCTGTCACCCAGGCTGGAGAGCAATGGCGCCATCTGGGCTCACTGCAAGCTCCACCTCCTGGATTCACACCATTCTCTTGCCTCAGCCTCCTTAGTAGCTGGTACTACAGGTGCCCACCATGATGCCACCTCATTTTTTGTATTTTTAGTAGAGAAGGGATTTCACCATGTTAGCCAGGATGGTCTTAATCTCCTGACCTCGTGATCTGCCCACCTCGGCCTCTCAAAGTGCCTGGATTACAGGCGTGAGCCACCATGCCTGGCCTATTCATTCTTTTACATAGTTCCTTGAGGCATAATCTTTTACTATTTATTTAGAAGTTTTAAATGTAGGTATTTAATACTATAAACTTCCCCCCAAAACTGCTCTTACTGCATCCATAAGTTTTGATATGTTGTGTTAGCATCGCCATTTGCCTCAAGATATTTATAATTTTCCCTTTTGATTTATTTATTGACTTATTGATTGTTCAGGAGCACATTGTTTAATTTCCCATATTTGTGAATTTTCCAAGATTCTTCTTGTTATTAATTTCTGATTTCATACCGTTGTGATCTGAAACAACATTAGATATTATTTTAACTTTCTGAAATTTGGTAAGACTTGTTTTGTGGCCTTACATATAGTCTATCATGGAGAATGTTTTATGAGCACTAGAGAAAAGTGTATATTCTGCTCTTGGATGGAAAGTTCTAAATATGTTTGTTAGGTCTTTTTGGTAAAAAATGCAGTTCAAATGACTATTCTCATATTAATTTTCTGTCTAATTGATCTATCCATCGTTGAATATGGGTTATCAAAATTCCCCACTATTGTATTGCTGTCTGTGTCTCCCTTCCTGTCCAATAATATTTATATATTTAGGTTCTTCAATGTTGGGTGCCAATACATTTACAATGGTTCTGTCCTCTTGATGAACTGACCTATTTATCATTAAATAATGACACTCTTTTTTTGTTGTGAGTTTTTGACTTAAAGTCAACTTTAAGTATAGCCACCCCTGATAACTTTTGATTACCATTTGCATGGAATATCTTCTTCTATCACTTCACTTTTAGCCTATGTGTGTTCTTAAAGCTTAAGTGAATCTTTTGAAAGCAGCATATAATTGGATCCTGTTTTTAAAAATTCATTCAGCTACTCTTGATTGGAGAATTTAATGTTCACATTAAAGGTTATTGTTGATAAGTAAAGATTTATTACTGCCATTTTGTTTTCTGATTGTTTTGTAGCTCCTTCATTCCTTCCTTTTTTTTAAATTATACTTTAAGTTCTGGGGTACATGTATGGAGTGTGCAGCTTCATTACATAGGTATACACATGCCATGGTGGTTTGCTGCACCCATCAACCTGTCACCTACATCAGGTATTTCTCCTAATGCTATCCCTCCCCTAGCCCCCCATCCCCCAAGAGGCCCTGTTGTGTGACGTTCCCCTCCCTGTGTCCATGTGTTCTCATTATTTAACTCCCACTTACGAGTGAGAACATATGGTGTTTGGTTTTCTATTCTTCTAGTTTGCTGAGAATGATAGTTTCCAGCATCTTCCATGTGCCTACAAAGGACACGAACTCATCCTTTTTATGGCTGCATAGTATTTTCTTTATCCAGTCTATCATTAATGGGCATTTGGGTTGGTTCCAAGTCTTTGCCATTTTTGAGTAGTGCCACAATAAATGTATGTGTGCATGTGTCTTTATAGTAGAATTATTTATAATCCTTTGGGTATATACCCGGTAATGGGATTGCTGGGTCAAATGGTGTTTCTGGTTCTAGATCCTTGAGAAATCACCACACTATCTTCCACAATGGTTGAACTAATTTACACTCCCACCAACAGTGTAAAATCTTTCCTATTTCTCCACATCCTCCCCAGCATCTGTTGTTTCCTGACTTTTTAAAGATCGCCATTCTAACTGGCATGAGATGGTATCTCATTGTGGTTTTGATTTGCATTTCTGTAATGAGTAGCGATGATGAGATTTTTGTCAGATGTTTGTTGCCTGCATAAATGTCTTCTTTTGAGAAGGGTCTGTTCATATCCTTTGCCCACTTTTTGGTGAGGTTGTTTGTTTTTTTTCTTTTAAATTTGATTAAGTACTTTGTAGATTCTAGGTAGTAGCCCTTTGTCAGATGGATAGATTGCAAAAATTTTCTCCCATCCTGTAAGTTGCCTGTTCACTCTGATGATAGTTTCTTTTGCTGTTCAGAAGCTCTTTAGTTTAATTAGATCCCATTTGTCAATTTTGGCTTTTGTTGCCATTCCTTTTGGTGTTTTAGTCATGAAATCCTTGTGCATGCCTATGTCCTGAAAGGTATTGCCAAGGTTTTTTTCTAGGGATTTTATGGTTTTAGGTCTTACATTTAAGTCTTTAATCCATCCGGAGTTAATTTTTGTATAAGGCGTAAGGAAGGGATCCAGTTTCAACTTTCTGCGTATGGCTAGCCAGTTTTCCCAACACCATTTATTAAATAGGGAATCCTTTCCTCATTGCTTCTTTTGTGAGGTTTGTCAAAATCAGATGGTTGTAGATGTGTGGCATTATTTCTGAGGCCTCTGTTCTGTTCCGTTGGTCCATGTGTCTGTTTTGGTACCAATACTATGCTGTTTTGGTTACTGTAGCCTTGTAGTATAATTGATGTCAGGTAGCATAATGCCTCCAGCTTTGTTCTTTTTGCTTAGAATTGTCTTGGCTATGTGAACCCTTTTTTGGTTCTATATGAAATGTAAAGTAGTTTTTTCCAATTCTGTGAAGAAAGTCAATGGTAGTTTGATGGGTATAGCATTGAATCTATAAATTACTTTGGGCAATATGGCCATTTTCATGATATTGATTCTTCCTATCCATGAGCATGGAATGTTTTCCATTTGTTTGTGTCCTCTCATATTTCCTTGAGCAGTGGTTTGTAGTTCTCCTTGAAGAGATCCTTCACATCCTTGTAAGTTGTATTCCTAAGTATTTAATTCTCTTTGTAGCAATTGTGAATGGGAGTTCACTCATGATTTTGTTCTCTGTCTGTTATTGATGTATAGGAATGCTTGTGATTTTTGCACATGGATATTGTATCCTGAGATTTTGCTGAAATTGCTTATCAGCTTAAGGAGATTTTTTGGCTGAGATGATGGGGTTTTCTAAATATATGACCATGTCATCTGCAAACAGAGACAATTTGACTTCCTCTTCTTTTCCTAATTGAACACCCTTTATTTCTTTCTCTTTCCTGATTGCCCTGGCCAGAACTTCCAATACTGTGTTGAATAGGAGTGGTGAGAGAGGGTATCCTTGTCTTGTGCTGGTTTTCAAAGGGAATGTTTCCAGTTTTTGCCCATTCAGTATGATATTGGCTGGGTTTTTTTTTTTTT
>NW_016816502.1:2215366-2232431 GCF_001698545.2 Rhinopithecus bieti | reverse complement strand
TATCTCCTTCAGTTCTGCTCAGATCTTAGTTATTTCTTGTCTTCTACAAGCTTTTGAATTTGTTTGCTCTTGCTTCTCTAGTTCTTTTAATTGTGATGTTAGGGTGTTGATTAAATGTGTCCCAGAAAATCTTGTGTCTTTGTTCTCATTGGTTTCAAAAAACATCTTCATTTCTGTCGTCATTTCATTATTTACTCAGTAGTCATCTAGGAGCAGATTGTTCAGTTTCCATGTAGTTGTGCCATTTTGAGTGAGTTTCTTAATCCTGAGTTCTAATTTGATTGCACTGTGGTCTGAGAGAGTGTTTGTTATAATATTCATTCTTTTGCATTTGCTGAGAAGTGTTTTGCTTCCAATTATGTGGTCTGTTTTACAATAAGTGCAACGTAGTGCTGAGAAGAATGTATATTCTGTTGATTTGGGGTGGAGAGTTCTGTAGACGTCTAACGTCTATGAGGTCTACTTGGTCCAGAGCTGAGTTCAAGTCCTGAATATCCTTGTTAATTTTCTGTCTTGTTGATCTAATATTGACAGTGGGGTGTTAAAGTTTCCCACTATTATTGTGTGGAAGTCTAAGTCTCTTTGTAGGTCTCTAAGAACTTGTTTTATGAGTCTGGGTACTCCTGTATTGGGTGCATATGTATTTAGGATAGTTAGCTCTTCTTGTTGCATTGATCCCTTTACCATTACATAATGCCCTTCTTTGTCTCTTTTCTTTCTTTCTTTTTTTTTTTTTTTTTTGGTTTAAAGTCTGTATTATCAGATACTAGGATTGCAACCCCTGCTTTCCTTTGCTTTCCATTGCTTGGTAAATATTCCCCATTTCTTTATTTTGAGCCTATGTGTGTGTTGGCACATGAGATATGTCTCCTGAATACAGCACACCAATGGGTCTTACTCTTTGTCCAATTTGCCAGTCTGTGTCTTTTAATTGGGGCATTTAGCCCATTTACATTTAAGGTTAATATTGTTATGTGTGAATTTGATCCTGCCATTATGATGCTAGCTGGTTATTTTGCCCGTTAGTTGATGCAGTTTCTTCATGGCCTCAGTAGTCTTTACAATTTGGTATGTTTTTGCAGTGACTGGTACCACTTGATCCTTTTCATGTTTAGTGCTTCCCTCAGGAGCTCTTGTAAGGCAGTCCTGGTGGTGACAAAATCTCTCAGCGTTCACTTGTCTGTAAAGGATTTTATTTCTCCTTCGCATATGAAGCTTAGTTTGGCTGGATATGAAATTCTGGGTTGAAAATTCTTTAAGAATGTTGAATATTGGCCCCCACTCTCTTGTGGCTTGTAAGGTTTCTGCTGAGGGATCCATTGTTAGTCTGATGGACTTCCCTTTGTGGGTAACCCGACCTTTCTCTCTGGCTGCCCTTAACAGTTTTTCTTTTATTTCAACCGTGGTGAATCTCACAAATATGTGTGTTGGGGATGCTCTTCTCAAGGGGTATCTTTATGGTGGTCTCTGTATTTCCTGATTTTGAATGTTGGCCTGCCTTGCTAGGTTGGTGAAGTTCTCCTGGATAATATCCTGAAGAGTGTTTTCTAACTTGGTTCCATTTTCCCCATCACTTTCACATATACCAATTCAATGTAGATTTGGTCTTTTTACATAATCCCATACTTCTTGGAGGCTTTGTTCATTTCTTTTCACTCTTTTTTTCTCTAATCTTGTCTTCTTGCTTTATTTCTTTGAGTTGATCTTTAATCTCTGATATTCTTTATTCCACTTGATCAATTTGGCTATTTATACTTGTGTATGCTTCATGATGTTCTTGTGCTGTATTTTTCAGCTCCATCAGGTCATTTATGTTCTTCTCTAAACTGGTTATTCTAGTTAGCAATTCATCTTTTTGTCAAGGCTAGCTTCCTTGCATTGGATTAGAATATGATCCTTTAGCTCAGAGGAGTTTGTTGTTACCCACCTTCTGAAGCCTACTTCTGTCAATTTGCCAAACTCATTCTGTGTCCAGTTTTGTTCCCTTGCTGGTGAAAAGTTGTGTTCCTTTGAAGAAGAGGTGTTCTAGTTTTTGGAATTTTCAGCCTTTTTGAGCTGGTTTCTCCCCATCTTCATGGAATTATCCACTTTTCATCTTTGAAGTTGGTGACCTTTGGGTGGGGTCTCTGAGTGGACATCCTTTTTGTTGATGTTGATACTATTCCTTTCTTTTTGTTAGTTTTCCTTCTAACAGTCAGGCCCCTCTGCTGCAGGTCTGCTAGAGTTTGCTGGAGGTCCACTCCAGACCCTGTTTGCCTGGGTATCACTGGCAGAGGTTGCAGAACAGCAAAGATTGCTGCCTGTTCCTTCCTCTGGAAACTTTGTCCCAAAGGTGCACCTGCCACATGCCAGCCAGAGCTTTCCTGTATGAGGTGTCTGTTGGCCCCTACTGAGAGGTTTCTCCCAGTCAGGATACACGGGGGTCAGGGACCCACTTGAGGAGGTAGACTGTTCCTTATCAGAGCTCGAATGCTGTGCTGGGAGATCTGCTGCTCTCTTCAGAGCTGCCAGGCAGGGACATTTAAGTCTGCTGAAGCTGCACCCACAACTACCCCTTCCCCCATGTGCTCTGTCCCAGGGAGGTGGGGGTTTTATCTATATGTCCCTGACTAGGGCTGCTGCCTTTTTTCCAGAGATGCCCTGCCCTGAGAGGAGGGAATCTAGAAAGGCAATCTGGCTGCAATGGCCTTGCTGAGCTGCAGTGGGCTCTACCCAGTTCAAACTTCCCAGTGGCTTTGTTTATGCTGTGAGGGTACAACCACCTACTCAAGTCTCAGCAATGATGGGTGCCCCTCCCACCACCAAGCTGGAGCATTGCAGGTTGAGCTTAGACTGCTGTGCCAGCATGAGAATTTCAAGCCAGTGGATGTTATCTTGCTGGGCTCCGTGGGGGTGGGACGTGCCGAGCCAGACCACATGGCTCGCTGGCTTCAGCCCCCTTCCAGGGTAGTGAAGAGTTCTGTCTCACTTGCATTCCAGATGCCACTGGTGTATGAATAAAAAATTCCTGCAGCCAGCTCAATGTCTCTCCAAACAGTCGCTCAATTTTGTGCTGGAAACCTAGGGCCCTAGAGACATAGGCACAGGAGGGAATCTCCTGGTCTGCGGATTGTGAAAACCATGGGAAAAGCTCGGTATCTGGGCCAGAGTGCACGGTACAGTCCCTAATGGCTTCCCTTGGCTAGGAGAGGGAGTTCTCCGACCCCTTGCATTTCCTGCGTGAGGCAACACCCCACCCTGCTTCAGTTGCCCTGCTTGGGCTCTACCCACTGTCCAACCAGTCCCAGTAAGATGACTCAGGTAACTCAGTTGGAAATGCAGAAATCACCTGCCTTCTGTGTCGATCTTGCTGGGAGCTGCAGACCAGAGTTGTTCCTATTCGGCCATCTTGCCAGCAATTCCCCCTCTTTTCTTTTCTACATTTGTGATTTGATAATTTTCTATAATGCTAAGCTTTGATTCCTTTCTCTTTCTTGTTTGTATATCTGCTGTAGTTTTTTATTTTGTGATTGCTATGAGGCTTACATAAAATATTTTATACTTATAACCTGCAAATTTAAGCTAAAATAATATGCCACATAAAGAAACTCTAGGTTTTTATCCCTCCCCTATTTGTTTTGAGTGTCATAATTTACATCGTTTTATATTATGTGTTCCTTAACAATTTATTGTAGCTTTTGTTATTTTTGACCATTTTCACTTTTAACTTTCATGTTGAAGATACATGTGGTTTACACACCAACTTTACAATATTGGCACATTCCAAATTTGGCTCTAAATTTACCTCTACTAGTGAATTTTATATTTTCATATGTGTTAATGATAGTAATTATCATCTTTTCATTTCCATTTGAAGAACTGCCTTAAGCATTTCTTATAAGGTAGGTCTATTGTTGATGAATTTCCTCAGTTTTTGCTTATCTGAAAAGACTATTTCTCCTTCATTTTTGGATAACAGGTTTGCTAAGCTTAATATCATTGGCCAGCAGGGCTTTTCTTTTTCTTTCAACACTTAGACTATATCATCCCATTCTCTTCTGGCCTGCAGGTTTTTCCCTGAGAAATCCACTAATAGTAATGGAGGTTCTCTTATCTGTGATGTGAATGCTTTTCTTTTGTGGCTTTTAGAATTCTTTTTGTCTTTGACTTTTGACTGTTTTATTACAATGTGCCTAAGATGGGACTTCCTTGGTTGAATCTGTTTGGGAACCTATAATCTTGATAGGTCGACGTGTCCACATCTCATCTAGGACTTGGGATTTCCCCACAATTATTTTATTAAAGAAGCTTTCTTTGTCTTTCTCCATCTCCTCTTCCTTTGGAATCCATATAATATGAATATTTGTTTGCTTAATAATATCCCATAGACTGTCTTTATTCCTTTATTTTTATTTTTATTTTTTGCCCCTCTGAGTCATGTTAAAAAACCAATCTTCAAGTTCACAGATTCTTTCCTCTAATCAGTCTGGTCTGCTGTTGAAGCTTTCAATTGTATGTTTTATTTTATTCATTTAATTCTTCAGCTCCAACATTGGTGGTAGTGGTGTTGGTGGTTGTTTTAATCATATCTGTCTCTTTATTAAATTTCTCATTCTGGCCATGAATTCCTTTTCTGATTTCAATAAACCGTCTATATTCTCTTGCATCTTGCTGAGTTTCCTTAAGATCATTGTTTTGAATTTTTTAATTTCTTTTTGGGAAATTTATAAATTTTCATTTCTTTAAGGTTAGTTACTGAACAATCATTGTGTTCCTTTGGTAGTATCTTGTTTTCTTTTTCATGTTTCTTGTGTCCCTGCATTGATGCCTCTGGGTGTAGAGTCAGCTCTTCCAAATTTTATAGGTTGGCTTTCATAGGGAAATACTTTTATCTGCAGATGGGCTTGAGGGCATTCGTTGGGCAGGATGTGGTGGCTCTGGTTCCATGTGGGTATAGTGGAGTAATCTCCATGCAGTTTCTTTGGCTGTGATCAATGTTAGCAATGACTAAGGGTGCCTGACAGTAGCTGTATAAGTTATTAGGGTAAGGGCTTTAAGAATCCTCTTTGGATAACAGATTTGCTAAGATTTCCTCACAGTGGAAAATCTTAGTTGGGGGGATCTCTGTTGGTGCCGAGTCTTCCGTGGCTCACAGGCAGCCACAGTGGCACTGCAATCCAGGATATAGGTGCTTGGAGTAGCTGTGGAGTCAGGTTTCTGGACTTCAGGTCTTACAAAACTATTACGGCCCTGGGGACTTAAGGTTGGCAGGTTCACTTTCTGAGGCACAAGTGAATGCATTTCTCCCACTAAACCAGGGTCTGTTGCTCTGAGGTACACCCAAGTTTTTATCCAGAGTCCTGAGATATGGCTGTGATTTTGACCCTGAGGGGTAGGGTACAGCACTAGCCTGTGCAAGAAGGAAGGGATGCTTCAGAGTCTCAGGCCTTGAATTTGGGACCGCTTCAATTTGGGGCTGCAAATTAGCTCTGTGAGGCCAAGTGCAGCAGCAGCAACATGGACCCAAGAATGGAAAGATGCTGCAGTTGGTTGGACCATGCGGGTAGGGAACGATGCAGTGATGATACCCCTCCTTACAGAGGTGGAGTGCTGCAGCTTAAACTGCAAAAGGCTAATGTATTTCCAGATAGGCAAGGTGCTATACCTTTTCAACCTGGAGAGTGAGGTCACACAGCTCATGCAAGGGTCTGATTCCCTGGGATGCAAGGCTCTGCATCTACTCAACCCCAGAAAGTGCAGCTACATGAGTCAGCAGAGCCTCTGGATCCCTGGGGGTCAGGCACCACATCAGCTGTGGTGTTGGGAGATGCAACTGTTCTGATGCACTAGAGGCTCAGATTTCTTGGGGTAGGGGGTAGCATGCTGCTGCCCTCAGCTTTGGCACTAGGGACACAAATAATTCCTTGTGCAGGAGGACTGAGGTCCCTGGGGGACAGGGTACTGTGCCTGTTCTGAGGCTGAAGACACATTTCTCCAGTGTGCTGGAGATGCAGTTTACTGGGGAATGGGATGCTGCCTTGGCTGTGGTGCTGGGGGCACAACTGTTCTGGTAGTTCAAGTCTCTGGGTCTTCAGGGGCGGGGTATTACTTCAGTTCAGCCCTATAGGGAAGATCTAGCAGTAACTGGGATGGGGGGCATGGGGTGGCTTTGCAGTTGCTTGGCTCTGGGCATAGGGCATAGCAGCAGCTCTGCTCAGGGATGGTGCGCTACTGGCTGGGCATGGTGCAGTGGCTGCCAAGCCTCAGGGATACAGAGATGTAATGGCTGCTTGCCACTGGAGTAGCATGCACACTAACTGTGCCTCTGCTTATACGATGGTGCAGAGCAATAGCAGCAAGGGCCATAGAGAGGTGGACAGTGCACAGCGTCAGCTCCATCTCTGTGAGTAGCTCAGTGCGTGGACTCTAGGAGCTCTCTCAGCTGGGCTTAGACCCTGTGAAGACACCTATGGGGACTGAAAGTGTCCATGATGCTGATGGTGGCTTCTGGGATCCTATTGCTTACCTTTTCCTAGCAGGGAGAAGTCTCTCCTAGTCCCAAGCTGATCCCAACTGGGAAGATGGGGGTAGTAAGGGCAAGGTGTTTCCTTCCCTTCTCCATGCAGCATCCTGGGTTTCTGTGCTCTGCAGGATTTCTGCTCCTGCTTTGCTGTTCTATGGTACTCCTCTTTATTTTGGTCAAAATATAGTTGTTTATTTGCTGTTTGTGGAGGGGGGAGGTTTAGTGGGGAGGAAGAGCTCTAGGAGCTTCTAGCTGGCCATCTTGCTGACATCATTCTCAAGCAATTATTATTTTCAAAATCAAAGCCCATAAATGCAGGCTTACCTTAATATGTGGCTATTTGGATATGTACTCCTGAATAGGTGTGTGTGATTTTAAAAAGTGTGATAAAGTAATGATTTGTCACTTATTTTTTTTTCTTCATTAGATTATTAACTCTTCAATGCAAAGACTGTGTATCTTCATGATATAAATTTCTATAGACTACCTGGTATAAGACTAGAAATGTCACTGTAAATAGCAGTGACATAGAAGAGGCGGATATAAATTATATTCCATATTTATAGTTAAATGTGTCTGCAGACCTTTCAATCACTCCATAGCTATATTTTCCATATTCCCTTGCGTTGTTAAAAAGTGACATATTTATGTGCCACATGTTTGGAATTCTCAGATTCCAATAAACACTCTTGGCCCTAACAAGGAAAGGTCTGTTCCGTGTTTCACTTTAGTGGAGGACGTGTTTAACCACTGTGCTAGCTGGCGAATTGCTCTAAGTGTCCATGAGATTAGCCAGGACTTTCTTATGCTTTATTATTTTTCTGTTAAGTAGAGAATTTAGTGTTAAATAATACTCAGGGCTGTCTTGACTCCCTGTTCATTGTCCATCAAAGGAATATTAAACCTACAAAAGAGTGGAAAATAAGCTTAATAAAAAGACATTTTAATTAATTAATTTAATTAATCAACCAAAAAGAGTGGAAAACAAACTTAATTAAAAGATATTTAAAACTTTGTTTTCACATTAAACAAAGACATATTTGTTTTCAATATGTGCGGGAGTCACCCAGAGTTTCCAACCACTTCTCTCATTAACACGTGGGGTAAATCTGTCTCAGCTTATTAATTGCCAACATCCTACCTTCCATCTAGTATTGTGTTTAATCCATGTACAGGACAAAAACATTGATCTATGCGAACTTTCAACTTTAGCTCTTTCAACTCCTACAACTGGGATTTCTTTGACCTAGACTACTGGATTTGAAAATACCTTGCTGCTATGCATTTGCAGGCTTGACTTTCCTCACTTAAGCTTAGCAGAAAAATAAGGCTTGTAGTATTTACCTGAGAGTGTAGGTGTTAGGAAGTTTTAAGGATTTAAAATGCTGCTTCTGAATATTTGATGAGTCTTACCCTTGATATTTTTGGTTTAGGTTCATGTTCGCTGAGCATACATCAATTTAATTTAATACAAAAGGATTTTATTTTGTCTTATCCAAAGCTACATCCATGACTTCATCCTATCACTTAAACACTTTTTCTCATATCACACTCTTTTTTTTAGTCCCTAAGGATGGGCCTTGTGTGTGCTTTTATCTTTTAGTGTTTATCCTTCTTTTCAAATGCAAAATGATTCACTCTTATAGAGCATTGGGATTTGATTGTCTTCTTATGATGATCAGAAGTAAATTCTCTCTTTTCTAAATATAGAATTCTGAAAAGAAAGAAAAAGGCATTTATTTGCAGACTGCAAAGTTTTAAATTATCTGTCTAGTTAGGCATCCTTTAAGACTGCATCAGAATCTTGTCAATGCTGAAATACGTTACTCTGGTATGCTGGCGGGATTCTCATGGAATACTGCACAAGAAACTCCAAATTACACAATGGCTGTGATCTATCCAAAAAGTGACTTTTGACTTCTAAAGATAAATTTCTTAAAGCAATGTTTAGATATTTAGTCCTGGATTTTAAGTGAAAGCAAACCCTCAAACTGTTTCCTTTTGTATTAGAAGTGCTAGATCAAAGTTTAATATGACAATAAATGCCAGTGTCCAGATCATATCTCCATGACAAAGAACACTGTGGGAATGTTCAGCTCTAACACAGGAGCAGGCAAACTATGGCCAAATCTCCCCTTCGGACTATTTTGGTATGGTGAGCTAGGAATGGGTTGGTTTGTTTTGTTTTGTTTTGCTGCTCCCTTGTCACTTTAAGGAGTTTTAAGGTTTTAAGGTTTAAGGGGCCGCCTGGGGGTGTCGGGGCAGGCAGTCGGGTTCCTGCTCTGCTGGTGCTGCAACCCGATCCCCACACACCATGGAGAGGCAGCATGTAAGAATGGTTTTTGAATTTTTAAATGATTAAAAGTAAAATCAAAAGAATATTTTGTGATACATTAAAATTATATGAAATTTAAATTTCCATGGCTATAAATAAAGTTTTATTGGAGCATAGCCATGCTATGTTTATGTATTATCTATGGCTGCTTTCCCTACAAAAGCAGAGTTGGGACTTGTGAGAGAGACCATATGGCCCACAAAGCCTAACATATCACTATCTGGTCCTTTGCAGAAAGTTTGTCAACCCCTTCTCTAACATCATGAACTTTGCTCTGCATTGTTCAATGGTTATTCTCAATGTATTCAATTTAAGTCTCTATTGAAGGAAGTGAAAAACAAAGTAACTTCTCTATGATGATCAGTGATATTTGGAATCCTTTTTACTGGATCTTTCCATATAAAGTTTTGTTCTCTCATAATTTCCTAATACATGTCTATAGCTTATTTCAAGAGAAGAATGTCTAATATATTTTATAGCATTGTTTAGTGACTTAAATAACAATGAAAATAAAACTTCTAAATATTTTGTGAATTATGATGTTTATGAAGATAAATCCTTAAAATCCAAGACATCTCCCCTAAGAAACTCCCTCACTTATTCTATTTATACTTAATTCTGCAACATAGTGGAAAACATAGTACCTTTTGTATATATATAAAAGCATATAAAGCTTTCATAAAATTTTGGGACTTTGTTACTTTTCCCTACTATGAGAGAAACTGGGTTTGAAGAATCATGGTATTTTGGTATTAGAGAAGAATGGACAAGGTTCTAATAAAATATAGTATTAAATCAGTGACACAGCTGAGATTAAAAGAAGGAAGAGATAATAAACAGTGTAATTGTTGGCTTTTAAAAAATTTGTAAAGCAGCATCCTGACAGATATGATTCTCTAGACCTTACCCTATTCAAAATTCCTACAACCCATGTTAGTACAACTCCATACCCCAGAATGCCTCGGTGGTGTAGAAAGGTTTATACCATAAACCATATACCATGCCTAACCAGACACTGTGTATGTTTTGCCCATAATTTTGGTTTTGGATTCCTTCACTCTTCTTCCCAGTGGCTGATCTCAGAAAACACCTAGTAGGCATCCTCTAAACACAACTTCTAGGGTGGTTATGGAGGTTGATTATAGTGCACTTGAGTCTCCTTCATGTGCTGACAGCTCTGGTTCACTCTCCACTTGCTCTTAGAAAATGCTCATGAAATCCTAACTATATTGTACTGCCACCTCTCTAAACATAGCACATTCACCTTTGGACAACCTCTGATGTTTTGTCTCAACAAAACTGGAGGGGGAAACAAGATGACAGGCCATTGGTGAGTGTACGATTCTCCTCAGGGCCTGAAAGCTTAAGGAAATAAATTAACTCCTCCCTTCTCAGGCCCAGTCCCAAGGCGCAAGGCCACTTGGCATCAGTAGTATGTATCAGCAAGATAGCAGAAGCAGGAAGAGGGCCGGCCGGAAGACACCTATTCTGACAGGGAGACACCCCGGAAGTTGGAGAAAGAGGCCATCTGGGTACAACGTAGCAGTTACGTCAGACTAGGATACTTCCTGTCTATAGGAGACTATAAAACCTTTGCCCCGTCCTTATTTGGGGCTGAGGCCTAACAGGCCTACACTCAGGCTCTCATTATTACAGCATGTTTCTCCACACCTATTCGTGTTGTCTGTTTGCATGCTCTTGGGGTTTGAACTGATGTACAACAACCTTACAGTGAGGAGTCACCAAGGGATGGTGTGTCTAGAGGCAGAGTTTAAAAGCAATTTCTCTTCAAAACATCCTTTTTTATACCACTTTGTAAGTATTTCAATACATCATAGCAGTAGCAGCAGTAAAATAGGTGATATCACAGAGAATTATCTTGAAACATTTATTTCTAATCCAAAATGGAGTTTTATAGTATATCTGTCATGAATGTAAGTGTTCTCTGCCAGATGACTATAATTGCAAAGTCGAGTTTGATGTGATATCTGATGGCAGGATGATAGTACACTACCACCCTTCTATGGACATTCCATATGAACATACAAAACATATCCCTTGACTAGACCCTGTGCATAATAATGAAGAAACACATGATCTAGGGCTGAAAACCAGATTATAAGAAAAAGCTGAACACCTTGAGCAAGGACTCATGATAGTTTAGCAAAACGTTCTTTACTACTAAGCACTGTTAAAAGAAAATGTCAGACAAATTAAATTTAACGAAGTTTAATTGAGCAAGAAAAAAAAAGATTTATGAATCAAGCAGCCCCCAGAATCACAGCAGATTCAGAGAGATTCCAGGGATTCCTCATGGTCAGAACAAACTTATAGACAAAAAATCAACATGCAGAAATCAGAAGTGAGGTACAGAAACAGCTGTACTGGTTACAAGTTGGCATTTGCCTTACTTGAACACAGTTTGAACACTCAGCAGTGTATGAGTGGTTGAAGTATGGCTGCTGGGATAGGCCAATTGTTACAGGCATATATTCCTAAGTTAGGTTTTCAATCTTGTTTATCTATTAAACAGGTTATGGTTTAATAGGTTATGATTCATCCTCAAGGACTCTAATATAGAAGTATGAAATCCTTCTCAGGCCATATTTAATTTGCATTAACATTTCCCCCCTTTTGATTAGCCTCTCAATTTAGAGAGATTGACCAAAACTTTAGGCATTGATGCCAATCTGTCTCACAATCGAAGACTTGTTTGGTCTCAGTGTGGAGTTTACAAGTCCTCTTCGGTTTTAGTATGGAGCTTCACACGTCTTCTTGAGTGTCAATATGAAATTCACAAGTCACATCTTTTTACCAGCTGGATGAATCTTTATGTTCTTACTGACCCAGTTGGAGTGAGACCATTAACTCTCAATGGACGGCTGCATACAAAACATTTAAGACTTCAGAGAACACAGAGCACCAGGGGGGCTATTACTGTGACTATCAAGAAAATAATATCAAAATGCCAAGACATGCTCCTTAATAAGAGTTCTGATATGGTTTGGCTGTGTCCCCACCTAAATCTCATCTTGAAATCCCACATATTGTGGGAGGGACCCAGTGGGAGGTAACTGAATCATGGGGGAAAGTCTTTCCCATGTTGTTCTCATGATAGTGAATAAGTCTCACAAGATCTGGTGGTTTTGGAAAGAGGAGTTCCCCTGCACAAGCTCTCTGTTTGCCTGCTGCCATCCACGTAAGATGTGACTTGCTCCTCCTTGCCTTCTGCCATGATTGTGAGGCTTCCCCAGTCATGAAGAACTGTAAATCCAATTAAACCTCTTTCTTCTGTAAATTGCCCAGTCTTGGGTATGTCTTTATCAGCAGTGTGAAAGTGGACTAATATGAACTGAACCAAATTAATCAAGTTAAGGTATACAATATAGGCAGTTCAACAACGTTAGGGTCTTATTGGTCCTAGTCCTCATTTGGAGTGTGATAGTGACTAAGGACCATAGTTCGCTGAAAGTAGCCTAATTTAAATAGGTACTCATTTTCATTGTTACCCTGGTGTAATACAAATCATAATAACTTAGAAACTTATTGGAAGAAATATAAGGATTAGAAACCCTTGGAAAACCCAAGCATATCATCCACCACTTAGGATTACGCGCAAACCAAATGTTAGTTGCTCCTATGAACACATCATGGGTTCCCTTTTCTTGAGGGATTTCTTTACGATATTTGGTAGTAGTGTCTAAGGAAACAGCAATATCACCCAACTTTTAAATTAAGCTTTCTGTAGTAACAAAATCAGTGGTGAAATAAGTACAGCATTCAGTTCTGTTTAACACCAAACATATGCCTTCAACTTGAGCAAAAAAAAGATTTAAAGCTGCATGATGTTCCATTAAGTACTTGTTTTGAATGAATATGTTGTCATCTACATTTTGGAGAGTAGCTTTTACCCATCTAAGAGGTCTGATTGGCTACAAAATCTAAGATTTTCTCCAATTCACAAATTAGCTTTAAATTCCATACAACTGATACCCCACTACCACCAAGAGTGAGCCCTCAGGAGTCCCAGTGGAATCTTTCCTCAGTGGAAACTAGCTTATCCTCATCTTTTTCAAAGCTAGTGCTAATTTCAGTTATTGATTTTTGGCCTCCAATTATAAGGGTTATCATGAGAATTTTCAGGGGAAGCTATTCAAAAAACAGGAGCAAACCAGGCAAAATAACAAGATCCAAACCAACGAGGAGGTAGAACAGAATATGTAGATTCTCCACAGACCCAATGTAGATCCTCAGGGCTTAGAAAAAGGGGCCCCCTAGTTGCATTTGAGCAGGGGTCAGTCAAGTTTGTTCATCCATAAATCTGCATAGCTCCTGAACAACATCCAGTTGGAAATTTACTTTTTTTGTGGCTTCTTTATAGCATATAGTGAGGATGTATAAACACATTTAGTAAAAGGAGACACGACTGAGTTTAAGCCAGTTACATTATACAAGCAATTACTTGTACCAACATAAGTAATTCCCAAATCTTGAGTGCATGATACCTGGAAGCACAATACACCTTTTGCTTGCATCACTTGGATTGATTTTTTATAATTGGTAATGATTGAGTTATTGATTGAAAAGAGTATTATTTTAGTGAGTGTAGGAAAGCAAATAGCAGTGATGTTTAGAATATCAATAATAGTTTTCCATTCCTCCCTTGGAGTTTCAGCGTGATTCTCATTGGGAACACAGAGAGGCATTGGCATCAGTGGAATCATTTCCTGATTTTTTGGTATTAGCCCACAAATCCAACAATTACTCTGGTTTTGTGCTACAACACAAGCTTGAGCTAAAGCCATCACCTGATTATGGTCCCATGGATTTTCCTGCAGGGAAAAGGAAAGGATTAGTGCAACAAAAAATGAGGAAAACAGAAAAACACATAAGGCTTTCATGATGGTAGAGAAGCCTTGATCCATGATCTTAGGAAAGCTGTCCGCAACTAGGATGACGTCTGCTCCTGGAGAGAGATTTCTGTGGTCACCTTTACCTTAAAGTCTCCAACAGGTATACAGTTCCACGAGTCAGAAGGGGCCCTTCTGAGTTGTGAGATGTGGACCCAAGGTTCAAGGCCCTGAAGCTTCACTGCAGTATGGGTAGTGAGAAGAACTTGGTATGGTCCCTTTCACCAAAGTTCAAAAGTAGCCTTTCTCTGATGTTGTTTCCAGAAGACCCAGTCTCCAGGTTCTAAACCATGGAGGGTCTGATTGTCCTCAGTGGATTTCAAAAAGTTTCCTTTACCTGGCAAAAGTACACTTTGGCATAATGCATTAAAGCCTTGCAGTATTTAGTTATATCAGAGTTTAAGAGAGTGGGAAGAGCATGAGGCCTTCCAGTGACTATTTCATGAGGGGTCAACTTAGGCTTTCCAATGAAAGTGGATCTGATTGGCATTAAAGCCAAAGGTAGTACCTTTGGCCAAGGCAACCCAATTGATTCAGTTAACTTTGCCAGCTTCAGTTTTAATATGATGTTTGTTCTTTCAACCTTTTCAGAAGAGTGAGGGTGGCAGGGACAATGGTAATGCCACTGAGTTGGTAGCACCTTATTTAACTGCTTTATAACTTGCCCAATAAAATGAGTTCCTCTATCACTGGAGATTTTTCCAGGGATACCCCAAAAAAGGAAAAAGATTTTCTAATTTCTTAGTATCATAGCATCAGCTTGAGTACATTGGAAGGCCTCTATCCAACCAGAAAATATGCAAACTATTGCAAGAATATACTGATATCCCATTGCGGGTGGCAATTGAATGAAGTCTATCTGTAAATGCTAAAGTACTCCATCAGGTAGTAGACATATATTACCTGAAACTTTGATTATTTTTCCAGGATTATTGCTTTGACGAGGCAAACATTGGTTATAAACCATTTTAGCAGTTTTGGAATTCATCCCACCAGTATTTTTTTCATAATTTGGATCATTTTCTGTTCCATGATGAGTTGTGGAGTGCAGAGCTTTCAACAATAGAAGCTTCAAAGACTCAGGAAGCACCAGGCAGCCATCTGGGCTCTCTGTGAGTCTGCACTTTATATTAAATTTACATCCTTTTAGAAACCAGTTTTGTTTTTCCAAATGAGATGCATTGCACTGTTTATTAAATAGGTCATCATACGGAAGCTGGCTTGGATTAATCTTATGTGTAGTTCATTCAGATTGCATATCTTAACACTTTCAGCACTACCTGATTCAGCATAAAAATCTGCTAGAGCATTTTCCTGACTTTCAAGTTCAGTTCTACAAGTATGAGCTTCAATCTTAATAACAGCAATCTACAACAGTAAAAGGGTAGCTGAAAAGAGTTCATCTACTTTGAGTCAATTTTTGATGGGAGTTCCACTAGATGTGGAAAACCCTCATAGTTTCTATATCATTCCAAAATCATATACTACTCCAAAAGCATATCTGCTATCTGTGTAAATATTTACTGACTTGTCCTTAGCTATATGACAAGCTCGGGTGAGGGCAAAAAGCTCTGCATGTTGGGCCAACTTAAATTGAGAAAGAGTTCCCTTCCCTATTAACTCATTTTGGGTAGTAACAGTATATCTTGCCTGAAATTTTCCTTCTGAGTTTCTGGCATTTATAAGTGGGAGCTGAACAATGAGAACACATAGACACAGGGAGGGGAGCAACATACACTGGGGCCTAGAGGCAGGGCAGGGGGAGGGAGAACACCAGGATAAATAGCTAATACATGCAGGACTTAATACCTAGGTGATGGGTTGATAGGTGTGCAGCAAACTACCACGGCACACATTTACCTATGTAACCTGCACGTCCTGTGCATGCATCCTGGAACGTAAAATAAATTTTAAAAATGCAAATAAACAACCCTTACCACAAAAATGACCTTTTTTACTTTGAGGGATTCACTGGATTATTAAAGTGGGGTTTGTGGTGGATAGAATAGCTCCAGTATCCACCAGGACTGTACACGACTCCCCATTTGTTTTAACCTGTTTCTTCATGTTCATTTAAAGGTATTACAGGAGCAATTTAGCAGAGAATCCCTCGGAGCCTTGTCAATGTTATTATCAGGAGGGCTAAGATCTCTTGGGCTTCCTCTAGTGGATAAATAGTTCAGCCTAAAAGGCTTATTGGTGGACCTCCATGTAAAAGCAGACAATCCCTTTTCCAATGCCCTGGTTGTCTGCAATAAAGACAGACATCTTGGGGTAAAGAATTTCTTGTTCTAGGACCTCTCGGTTGTGATTTAAAATGAGAATGAGAAAGGTCCCTTTGGTCCCAGTCCCAGTAGCCATTGTAACTGAAGGGTCAGCTTGATAGCTTTTTGAGTTTTCTCTTGCTCTAGAGTCCTCTCAAAATGTTCAGCTAAGGCCACCAATTCAGTCATATCTATAACTTCCCACCCAAGCTTATGTTTTTTAATTAAACTGCTAAGTTCAGGATGGAGTTCATTTATAATAGAGTAGTTAACGCTATTTCAGTCCCTGCACAGAAATATAGAAATACTCCTTGCTGTACTTTGAGCCCAAAATGTTTCACAAACAAAGTCTCTAAGCAAGTTCTGTAATCTGAAACTGGTTCATCCATTTTTTTTGTTTACAAGATTATATGACTGACTAATCAACTTTTTGCAGAAACATTTTAGAAATTGAATGTAAAAGGTTTTCAGCCATTTTTCTAGCTAGTTTTGGTCCTTCTTATGAGCTTTTGAAGGGGTCTTTAATACCCTCCTCAGGTTTGTCCCATTCTGCTGCTGCCATCCATTCCTGAGCTTCACCAGGCTCTAATATGATGTGAATAAAATGGTAAAGGTCAGGAAGCCCTGAATTGTAAGCTCCTATGTGGATTCTAAATTCCTCAGTACATTTTTGAGATTTTCCCTTGAATCAGGGAAGTCCTTCACAATGGCTTTAAGCTCAGTTTTAGGCCATGGAGTGAAAGTAGTTATAGCAGGCAGGCCTGGCTGATCAGGTCTTACTTTGTAAGGCATCTAACTTCCTCTTTTTCATCATCTTCAGGGTGGAAGGGTAATTTAGCAAAAAGGTTAGTGGACTCAGTATATAGGCAGAAATGGAGAGAGAGAAGAAACAGTCGAGGTTAGTTCAGTCAGAGCACAGTCCTCTTTTGTCATGTCCTTGGTCTGTTGCTTAAGCTTTCCATTTGCTTTTTGCAAAGAATCTTTCAAGGAGTTAATTTTGATTCATTTAATCTTTTTTTTTTTTTTTTTTTTTTTTTTTTTTTTTTTTTTTTTT
>NW_016816502.1:2211069-2215098 GCF_001698545.2 Rhinopithecus bieti | reverse complement strand
AGCCAGGATGGTCTCGATCTCCTGACCTCGTGATCCGCCCGTCTCGGCCTCCCAAAGTGCTGGGATTACAGGCTTGAGCCACCGCGCCCGGCCGATTCATTTAATCTTTTGGAGACCTCTGCATATCAATGAAAGACTATGTCCCACTGTGTTGTGGGGTTTTGGATCCCCCTTTTTCCAATATGCCTCACAAATAAACAATTTTATCCAAATTAAAACTTCCTCATTGCAACCATCTTAATTCTAAGTTCTTTTAGTGGGGTTAACCAATTTTTCTAAAAATGCACACGTTTGGCCGGGCACAGTGGCTCACATCTGTAATCCTAGCACTTTGGGAGGCCGAGGCAGGTGGATCACCTGAGGTCAGGAGTTTAAGACTAGCCTGACCAACATGGTGAAACCCTATCTCTATTACAAATACAAAAATTAGCCGGGCATGGTGGGAGGTGCCTGTAGTCGCAGCTACTCGGGAGGCGAAGGCAGGAGAATCACTTGAACCCAGGAGGTGGGGGCTGCAGTGAGCTGAAATTGTGTGGTTGCACTCCAGCCTGGGTGACAGAGGGAGACTCTGTCTCCAAAAAAGAAAAAAAAAAAGGCCAGGAGTGATGGCTTACGCCTGTAATCTCAGCACCTTGGGAGGCCAAGACGGGTGGATCATGAGGTCAGGAGATTGAGACCATCCTGGCTAACACAGTGAAACCCCATCTCTACTAAAAATACAAAAATTAGCTGGGCGTGGTGGTGGGCACCTGTAGTCCCAGCAACTCGGGAGGCTGAGGCAGGAGAATGCTGTGAATCCAGAAGGCGAAGTTTGCAGTGAGCTGAGATCGCACCACTGCACTCCAGCCTGGGCGACAGAGCGAGACGCCACCTCAAAAAAAAAAAAAACAAAAAAACAAACAAACAAAAAAAAAAACCGTACTGGGCCCATAATTTTTATACATAAAATTAGCCAGAGTCCCAGAAGGTGGAGTCCCAGACTCCTTGGACTGAGATAATTCCATTATTAAAAATAAGGTACCTACCCGAGGTCCAAGGCCTCTAATTGAATTCAATCCAGTTAATTATCAAATCCAGTTTGATCTTAGATTCAGTGCAGTCTAAATATTGCTCAAGTAAACTCAGAGACCCCAAAACACAAGTTAGTGGAGTTCAGAATCTGAGAAAATTCTCACCCATGACTTCCAGTTACAATCAAGAGAACAGTGAGCACAATGGGCTCAGCGGGTACCTCGCCTGGTCACCTGGTATTTCTGGGGGTCGCCAGAGTTTCACTTTGAATCCCACTTCTGATGCCAGATCTGTTAAAACTTCAGACAAGTTAAATTTGACAAAGTTTAATTGAGCAAGGAAAAAACAATTCATGAATTGGACATCCTCCCAAAATACAGCAGATTCAGAGAGACTGCAGGGATGCCTCATGGTCAGAACAAATTTATAGACAAAAAAAAAAGGAAAATGACATACAGAAATCAGAAGTGAGGTACAGAAACAGCTGGATTGGTTACAGGTTGGCATTTGCCTTATTTGAACACAGTTTGACACTCAGCAGTGTATGAGTAGTTGAAGTATGGCTGCTAGGATTGGCCAAGACTCAGCAATTGTTACAGGTGCATATTCCCAAGTTAGGTTTTCAATCTTGTCTACCTATTAAAGTAGATTACAGTTCACCCACAAGGACTCAAATATAGAAGTACAACGTCCCTCTCAGGCCATATTTAGTTTGCTTTAACAGCACCATTAGTAATCTCTGGATAGTATGACAGACGTCATAAGAAATTAAATCCTCCAAAAAACAGATGATACTGAGCTTCCTGGAGAAATCAGAAAAATGTGCCTCAGTTGCCATTTCCCATTTGAGAAAAGACAAGCTGGTATACTCACTAATATGCTATATAGTAAAGTAATAATGATGTATTTTCATTAAAAAGAAGAAGAAACTAGAAGAGTTCTCAAATCTCTTAGGTGCATCTCCTACCCAGGCTTAAGAAATCATGGTGAGTTCTGCAAACCTCAACCAACGGCTTTTGATACAATACTTGTTATAAAAGCAACACAACATTCACGGTGACCAGAGTACAAGAGCTACTTTTCAGGCATCTATTTCTCAACTCTTAACAACAATGGTCATTCTTGTGCTCCTTCTGCCTTAGTCTTCTCTCAGGTTCGCATCTATATGAGTTTTCTAACTTTTATCTACTCCAACCCTAGCTTTCCCAGGATCCTTGGATCTATCATCTCTTTTATTCCCCATGTAAAATCTTAACTCTTGTTCTTCCAGATCTAAGATCTTTCTTTATTCTCACAACCACCACTTTAATTCATTGTCTTAAGGCTGGACTGTTATAATTGCCTCCTAGGTAGTTTTTCTATTTCCTATAATCCAGAGTCCATGGACTTATAAGAGGACCATGCGTTTGCTTCAAATTTTTCTCCAAATCTTCCAAAACTGTAGCCATACATGGTGTTCTGAATGCTCTGAAAGGTTAGAGATCTGGAATACTATATATAAAGTCCTCAAGTCATGTAGTTTGACTTTAGTTGGTTGAGTTGCAACTGTATTGGAAGAGAGATGATACTGATTTTCTTTCTACCTCCTTTTTCTGCATTATTTCTCTTCATGGCACTTATGACTTACCATGCTAGTCTGTAACTTCAAGAAAGGAAGGGCCAAGATGTCAGTCTACTTCACTACTATTGGAATCACTAAGTGGAGGTCTTGACTGTTTGGCTAATTGAATAATATGAAAATTGTGGAGCTGGGAGGTGGTAATGATTGTGCCTGATGAAAAGATATGTAACAATTGTGGCATTTGGTTATCTGTTGACATATATGTAAGTCAGTTTTAAAATTCATAGCTTATTATGATTCTCAGGTGATCTATGATTTGTAACTGCTTGGGCTTGGTTGGTTGGTGTTAAATACTCTGATTAGGAGGGTGATGTAAAGGATGGTATGGATGATAAATTAAGGATGAGGAGTAAGAAGTGTGTAGTTACCAGAAAAGACAGCAAATAATGTCAAAGATCTAGAGATGAGGGGAGACGTAATTCTCAGGGATGATATAAAAGGTGAAGAAGATTATATTTATTGTCATGTTTACTAGAAAAAATACAAACTCTGAGAATTTACCAACAATACTGTTTAAGAAAAGAGTAACAAAAAGAGGGGGATGATTTAAAGAAAATCATTAGGTAAAACTATAGTGAGAGGTAATTAAAATGTCAAACCAACCTTAAAGTGTAGGTAAATGACCACATGCAAGAAACACAGGTTTAGGAGTTCAGATTAAAATTAACTCAGAGTCTCTATGCTCAGCTCTGAGATCTTGGCAAATTATGCATTCAGTTAACTTCTGCAAAATAAAGTTACAACTACAAAATAAAGTCATTATCATTGAATTTCATATATTTCTCTTTTTTTTTGCATTTTTTTATTATACTTTAAGTTCTAGGGTACATGTGCACAATGTGAAGGTTTGTTACATAGGTATACATGTGCCATGTTGGTGTGCAGCACCCATTAACTCATCATTTACATTAGGTATATCTCCTAATGCTATCACTCCCCCCAACTCCCCATAATAGGACCCGGTATGTGATGATCCCCTTCTTGTGTCCCTACAAAGGACACCAACCCAACCTTTTTATGGCTGCATAGTATTCAATGGTGTATATGTGCCACATTTTCTTAATCCAGTCTGTCACTGATTGACATTTGGGTTGATTCCAAGTCTTTGCTATTGTGAATAGTGCCACAGTAAACATACGTGTGCATGTGTCTTTATAGCAGCATGACTTATAATCCTTTGGGTATATCCCGAGTAATGGGATGGCTGGGTCAAATGGTATTTCTAGTTCTAGATCCTTGAGGAATCGCCACACTGTTTTCCACAATGGTTGAACTAGTTTACAGTCCCACCAACAGTGTAAAAGTGTTCCTATTTCTCCACATCCTCTCCAGCACCTGTTGTTTCCTGATTTTTTAATGATTGCCATTCTAACTGGTGTGAGATGGTATCTCATTGT
>NW_016816502.1:2206877-2208780 GCF_001698545.2 Rhinopithecus bieti | reverse complement strand
GAGATCTGCTGTTAGTTTGATGGGCTTCCCTTTGTGGGTAACCCGACCTTTCTCTCTGGCTGCCCTTAACATTTTTTCCTTCATTTCCACTTTGGTGAATCTGACAATTATGTGTCTTGGAGTTGCTCTTCTCGAGGAGTATCTTTGTGGCATTCTCTGTATTTCCTGAATTTGAATGTTGGCCTGCCTTACTAGGTTGGAGAAGTTCTCCTGGATGATATCCTGAAGAGTGTTTTCCAACTTGGTTCCATTTTCCCCGTCACTTTCAGGCACACCAATCAGATGTAGATTTGGTCTTTTCACATAATCCCATATTCTTGGAGGCTTTGTTCATTTCTTTTCACTCTTTTTTCCTCTAGACTTCTCTTCTCACTTCATTTCATTCATTTGATCTTCAATCGCTGATACTGTTTCTTCCAGTTGATTGAGTTGGTTACTGAAGCTTGTGCATTTGTCATGGATCTCTCGTGTCATGGTTTTTATCTCTGTCAGTTCGTTTATGGCGTTCTCTGCATTGATTATTCTACTTATCCATTCTTCCATTCTTTTTTCACAATTTCTAGTTTCTTTGTGCTGGGTACATAGTTCCTCCTTTAGCTATGAGAAGTTTGATTGACTGAAGCCTTCTCCTCTCAACTCGTCAAAGTCATTCTCCATCCAGCTTTGATTCATTGCTGGCTATGAGCTGTGTTCCTTTGGAGGGGGAGATGCGCTCTGACTTTTTGAATTTCCAGCTTTTCTGCCCTGCTTTTCCCCCGTCTTTGTGGTTTTATCTTTGGTCTTTGATGCTGGTGAGGTACTGATGGGGTTTTGGAGTGGATGTCCTTTCTGTTTGTTAGTTTTCCTTCTAACAGTTAGGACCCTCAGCTGTAGGTCTGTTGGAGTTTGCTTGAGGTCCACTCCAGATCCTGTTTGCCTGGGTATCAGCAGTGGAGGCTGCAGAAGATAAAATATTGCTGAACAGCAAGTGTTCCTGTCTGATTCTTGCTCTGGAATCTTCGTCTCAGGAGTGTACCCCACCATGTGAGGTGTGAGGTGTTGGTCTGCACCTAGTGGGGGTTGTCTCCCAGTTAGGCTACCCAGGGGTCAGGGACTCACTTGAGCAGGCAGTCTGTCCATTCTCAGATCTCAACCTCCTTGCTGGGAGATCCACTGCTCTCTTCAAAGCTGTCAGATAGGGGCACTTACCTTTGCTGAGTTTTCTGCTGGTTTTTGTTTAGCTATGCCCTGTCCCCAGAGGAGGAGTCTACAGAGGCAAGCAGGCCTCCTTGAGCTGTGGTGGGCTCCACCCAATTCGAGCTTCTGGGTGGCTTTGTTTACCTACTTAAGCCTCAGCAATGGCAGGCACACTTTCCTCAGCCTCGCTGCCACCTTGCAGTTAGATCTCAGACTGCTGTGCTAGCAATGAGGGAGGCTCTGTGGGCGTGGGACCCTCTGGGCCAGGTGTGGGATATAATCTCCTGGTGTGCCATTTGTTAAGACCCTTGGTAGAGTGCAGTATTAGGGTGGAAGTAACCGATTTTCCAGGTGTTGTGTGTCTCAATTTCCTTCGGTTAGGAAAAAGAATTCCCTTCCCCCTTGCACTTCCCAGGTGAGGTGATGCCTCACCCTGCTTCAGCTCTTGCTGGTCGGTCTGCACCCGAGGAGCAGCACCAACTGTCTGATATGCCCCAGTGAGATGAACCTGGTACCTCAGTTGAAAATGCAGAAATCGAGGGGGCGGAGCAAGATGGCCGAATAGGAACAGCTCCAGTCTCCAACTCCCAGCGCGAGCGACACAGAAGACCGGTGATTTCTGCATTTTCAACTGAGGTGCTGGGTTCATCTCACTAGGGAGTGCCAGACAATCGGTGCTGGTCAGCCGCTGCAGCCCGACCAGCGAGAGCTGAAGGAGGGCGAGGCA
>NW_016816502.1:2197716-2203123 GCF_001698545.2 Rhinopithecus bieti | reverse complement strand
GGGGACGGAAGGAAGGAAGGAAGGAAGGAAGGAGAATGTAAGGCTTAAGAGCATTGGTTTTACAGTTTTAAAATGAATTCAGTATTGCATTTTGGCTCGGCATCATTTAGCATCTTTTATCCTCAGCAATCTCATCTGAAAAACTGGCATAATTTTAGCACCTACCTCATCAGAACATTTCTGAGGATTAAGCAATACATATAAAGGCTTTGACACATGTATACTCTAACTATAAAAGTAATTACAAATATTAGAATTGTTATTAAGTGGAGCAAATTGAACTAGAATTGGTGCCAAAATGACTCAGGTTTCTAATAATTCTGGGAGATGACATGAAAAGTAGAAAATACATCAAAGAAGAGCTTTGACATAAAACAATTGTAGAGATTTATCTTGTAAAAATTCTTAAGAGAAGCGAACATTCCAGTCAGGAGTTCACTTTGAAACTGATAGCAAGAAAATGATCCCAGGTAAGAAGCCTAGGAAAATAAGTTTAACATGTTGCTGTCATCTTTCTGTGGTTCATCCTACTTGAAGTCTGGAAGTCCAGACCTGGGTTAGAAGTTGACTAAAGAATACATAGCCATGAGGTTGGTCACCAAGGAGCTTTGGGAGAAAGATAAACTGTGGCTGCCAAAAACCCGACAAATATGCCACATTTCCAAAGCTAGCAGCCAAGTTTGGACATCACATGTGAATTTTTAATTTCAAAGAATCTTGTCAGCTCTGCAGAGCTAAAGACCATTGTTCATATACATGCTTTTAGGGTTACTTCTAACTCTGAGTCTCTGATTCTATAATTCTACTTTGGTAACTGACTTATTACTAACCATAAATCACATGAATGCTCAGCATGGGATATGGTGCACTATCCATGTTTAGCTAAGTGAGGCAGCCATGGCTTTGCAGTTAAACATTCAGACCATATGGTCAGACTGCCTGAGTTTGAATTAATGGCTTTTCTACTCACAAGCCACATGGCCTGGAGTTGCATCACTTCCCTTTATGTACCTTACTTGTAAAATGGGAATAACATGAATACTTTTCCTTTAAGGCTTTTTGGTGCTATGGTGAGGTTGAAATGAGTTGGTACTTGTAAAACATCAGAAGTTATTTCACTAAACTAGCAATTCTCACATTGTAGCTGCATCAGCATCATATGGAAGGCTTGTTAACACATGGACTCCTAAGCCTCCTTCATACAGTTTCTGAATCAGTGGGACTGGGATGGATCCTGCAAATTTTTGTTTTTAACAAAGTCCAAAGTAATGCTGATGCAGGACCCATGACCTTATGTTGAGATCCACTGCCCTAAAACATTCATCGCAAATTGTCATCAAAAGCTTAAATGCTATGTAACTACATGGAAGGAAACAAGGTCATTTTAGTTATGTTAACTCAGTGTTTATGAGTATTGGGAACCCCGTCCAGAATCGCAGGAGATATTACATGTGGACAAGTTGGTAGAGGCGATGTAATCCAAGCAGAAACAGTAGTATTTAAATCTGGTTCTGTGATAATGATTTAAAATAATTCCTCTGAGACATCTATATACGATGTAACATTATTCGGGAGTTAAAAAAAAAAAAGGGAAATATTGCCGTTTGTCACAACATGGATGAACATGGAGGACATTATGCCAAGTGAAATAAGCCAGAAACCAAAAGAAAAATATTGCATGATCTCACTTATATGTGAAATCTTTTTTTAAAAGGTCAACTATACAGAGATAGAGAATAAAATAGTGGTTATAGGGGTTGGAGAAATGTGGATGAGAGAATACAAAGTAGCATACATGTAGGATGAACCAGTGTATAGATCTAATGTTCAAGAGGACTATAGTTAATAAAATTGTATGGTATTTGGGAATCCTGCTAAAGAGTAGATTTTAGCTGCTCTTGTCATAAAAACAAAAATGGGATAACTATGTGAGATGATGGATATGTTGTTTCACTATAGTAACCATTTTCCTATCTATAAATAGCCAATAACATGTTGTACACCTTAAATATACGCAATATAATTTACTTACTTATTTTTTTTTTAAAAAAAGAGGTTTAAATAGAACATTCACACTGCAAGTATCACTGGTCATTAACGCTAACTTGGCTTTCAAATAGAACTTTGGGAGCCACAGGACCAAGGACAGCCTGTGGCGATTTGCGCAAACCCTTAAACAAAAAGGCCCACCTGTCAACAGGGGGAAGAGGTCAAGGAGGAAATGAACCGGCGGCCACTGAAATTGCTCTGCCACCCAGCCAGGACCTGCCAACTTGCTAGGAGAAAGCCCTGGGAATTTAAAAACAAGGAGGAAGAGTGAAGGCAAGGCAAATTAGTTTCCCACACGTTCGTAGACATAAAGAGGGTCTACCCCGTGGTCGTTTCTCATCCGTGTGCTGCAGAGCCTCGGTCACGTCCCCAGATACAGAAGTCGGGGCTCATCCCCGCCCTCGCCCCGCCTTCCTTCCTTCCCTCCCAGGGGTCCGGACTGGCCCTGCACAACCCCAGCAGCTGAGCCCGGGACCTAGCCTGGGCAGCTCGAGCCCATTGGGCACCAGGGCAAAGAGGTGAGCGGCTCGAGCCAATCCTTCCCTGGAAAGGGCTGGAACCCCACGCTGGCTGGGGCTTAGCGTGGGAATGGAGCGAGTCCCCGTGGCTGCAGGAGCAGGCGCTGGGGCGAAAAAGGCGGGGAGGTCTGACGGTGGGGGAGGGAAGACGCGACCGGAGAAGGTGGGGGCATGAAAGCACACGACAATTCTTCAGTGACTGGTGCCAGACAAAAAACACACATGGAGGAAAGACAATCAATAGATGGAGACATCTGTGACGGGTTTGTCCAAAAAAGACAATTTGAGGAGAAGCTCTTGGGACTTTGGAGCAAAATGGAGTGATTAGTAATAGTTAATATTCAAGTGACAACTTTAAGGAGTACTAAAGTACACTATTGAGGGAGGAGAAAGGAAATTTAAAAACCTCCACTTAGCCTTTTGTTTCTGCAACAACAAGCATCATAATAAAAGAACGCTCCTGGATTAATGTGGTTATGGGTTATAGAACTTTGAAGCTGTGGAAGCGCCTCCAGGTCTCCCTGAAGAGCATTACTCCTGAGCTGTAAGCCAAAATACTAAGCCTTTTTGCTCACTTTGGAGCAGAGAACTTTTCCTCCCTCAGGTTTGGACACAATTTTCCATTTCCTGGGAAGATTTTCTGTCTCTGCCTGTGTCACAGGAGGATTCAGGACCTGAAAGAAGAGCTCAGGTATTGCCAATTCCTATTTCATTATGTACATTTTCAGGCTTAAGTTTGTGAGAATCCCTTATTCATATGTTGTTTTATGCTTTTGAGCCTCTCTTAAATAATTTGAATGTGAGCATACCCAGAATTTTATTTAAGCTGAACGAGAGAATTACCTTCATCCTGCTGTTCCTTCCTTTGTTTATGTAATGATAAGGTGCAAATGCTGTCTCCAGTCATACAAAGCTTATTGAAAATGTTTGTAACCAGATGGCAAAAGTGGTCATATGATTAATCATATCTTAAATTTTAATTTAGACTAAATTATAATAATACATCCATCATCTTTTTATCTGTATGAAAATCCAAGCAGTTCAGCCCCAGTTTTATTTCTCAGTGTAGTTTGTAGCTAAAGGGTGGTTGTTGGTAGAATCCAAAATCATGCTATTCCACGGAACAGTGGGATTTATTACAAATTATGAAGGTCACTTTGCTTAGAAAAGCACAATGAAGAGTTTATTTCAATCCTGCATTTCAGGAGAGAATTAGGTTTGAATTCCTGGGCTTGCCCCACATATGGGTAACAGATACCATTTTCTTTTTTTCTGACAAGCTAAGCATATTTCTTCCCTGGTTATGCTCCCCACCTCCTGTGGCAGCCGTGAGCTGGAGGGGGACCAAGGAAAGAGGCAGGGAGATGTCCTAAGCTGAGCAAAAGCAGACAGCATCATGCCTGCATGGGCTCAGCATGGCTCAAGCCCTGTCAGCTGGTCAGTCGCTGTGGCTTGTGGTCATTACTTGGCAGTGAAGTGTTCAATGTGTCTTTTTTTTTTTTGGCAGGGACTTGAAAACCGGTTAGAAAGAGATTTATTCTCCCTTCCAGTGGATTATTACAGCCTTTAAAAAATGTTTCTGAAGAAGGTTTAATAAAATGAAAAGACATATTATATATGAAATGATAAAATGTGTTACAAAATTAAGTTTGATCACATGTACACATATACACGTAAATGTATGTACACCTATACATATACACACAATAGATGAAAAAGGCTGGAAAGGAATACAACAAAATGTTAAGGATTATATAAGTGGTGAGACTGAGTAATTTTTTTCCTTTTTACTGCTTAATTACAGTTTCCAAATGTTTTATGCACAGGTATTACTGTTATAATCATCTCTTGAAAGTTATTCTCTAAAAGAATTAATGTATATAAAGGAAACTAAATTCTATATATTTTAGTTGTCATAATATCTTTCTTATGGTTTCCAGTTTCCCTTTTAATGAATGCCTGAGTAATAGGGATTGCTGGTTTTCATTAAGAAGTGAGAAGCCGTGAAGAAATTTTCACAACAGTAAATATCCCACTTGAATATGAAGCGCAGTGTGAGGCCAGCAGCATATGCTATGGTTTTGTAAAGAGTGCATTTGACCACAAAGGGTCAAATGGAATGGAATCGCCGCTTATGACCCTTAAGGAAGGTCTCCCAGATTCCCAGAGTGACTGTGTGGTGGTCCTGGGACTTTGCTCCACCACTCTTTATAACTCTGAGGTGTGATGTTTTTTCAGGATGAAGGTAAAAGGCAGAGGAATCACCTGCTTGCTGGTCTCCTTTGCTGTGTTCTGCCTGGTCGCCACACCTGGGGTCAGGGCCTGTCCTCGCCGCTGTGCCTGTTATATGCCTACGGAGGTACACTGCACATTTCGGTACCTGACCTCCATCCCAGACAGCATCCCGCCCAATGTGGAACGCATCAATTTAGGGTGTGTGAGGCCCTGGGTTTCCTCTTCTCAAAGAGGGATCAATCACAGTGGTGACTTGTCCCTCAAACATCTATGACTTTGGGAGATGAATCACAATTGTTTTAACAATATTTCTTTTCTGAAATGAGCTCATGAGAATTTTGTTTGTTGGGGGCAATAAGAAAACTTCCTGGTAAACTTTTCTTAGGAGAAAGTTCTTCTAGAATTTGAAGTCCCTCTTGGTAGGTTGGGAGACTCATGATGGTAAAAGCTTCATTCTGGCTACATTTTGCTGGAAAATGTTATAGTTTCTGTTAACTATTGGGGTTATGATATATCATAAGAGATGGCAGGGTAACTGGAAGTGTCTGCCTATATAATAGACATATATATATATATATATATTTTTTTTTTTTGAGACGGAGTGT
>NW_016816502.1:2028604-2197444 GCF_001698545.2 Rhinopithecus bieti | reverse complement strand
TTTGTTTCCATACAAACTTATTTAAAATGGATGCCTAATTAAATTTGCAAAAATATGACAGTATTTTAAATGTTCATGAAAAAATGTGTGTGTCTGAAAACACATTTTGGACTTAACATCATGTATTTGACATTAGTGAGCGTGTACTATGCACTGGGGATACAGTGGTAAGATATTCACTTCTAGGAGGTGTGTTGATTGTTAAAAAGAGAAGATAAATATACGGTCAGTACAGTTAATAAAAACTGTAACAGAGCATACAAAGTGTCTTAGAGACAGTCACTATTATTAAGAGGTAACATTGTTTGTGCTCAGTAGGTGCTGGCATTGGGTTAAGCACTGCATCCATTTAATCTTCATAACCCCTTTGGAGTGGGTTCTATTATTTACATTTTATAGATGAGGAAACTGAGGCACAGAAAGGCTGCTGATTTTTACCCAGGGTTGCACAGCTACTCTCAGTTGACCCTGAGCTCATAAATCATACCCAAACCAGAAGCCCAAGCCTGGGCTCCAGAGCCCAGGCTTCTTAACCACTGCTGACAAATTCCACCTGGGAGAGTGAGGGGATAGTGTCATGAAAGAATAGGCTGGATATTAAGTGTTCACAAATGGAAAAGGGTGAGGTCAAGGGTGTTCCAACCTGAGGGAACAGCATATATATAACAGTTGGAAAATGAGAAGAAATGTGACAAGTTCCTAGAATGTGAAGTGGGCGATTGTAACTGAAACGGCAAGAACTGGGTAGAGAGTCAATCTTCTGTGGCATCTGGTGAATTTCAGTATTTCAAGCATTCGATTGTCTCAATAGAGCACAGTTATAAAGAGAGGTATTGGGTTTTTTTGTGTTTATTTTGGTTATGACATTTGAACTTTAGTTGACAGACTTAGCTTATGCCTAGAATGTCATTTTTTATTTCAGATACAACAGCTTGGTTAGATTGATGGAAACAGATTTTTCTGGCCTGACCAAATTGGAGTTGCTCATGCTTCACAGCAATGGCATTCACACAATCCCTGACAAGACCTTCTCAGATTTGCAGGCCTTGCAGGTGAGACCGATGGAGAGAGGGGGCAGGTTAAAGAGGTAAGGTGGGACCTGTGAGATAGACCTTCCAAGGCTGCCTATCTCTACACAATACAAAAATCAACATTCTGTAAATTAGAAGCAGACATCAATGGAGAATGTTAACTGATTTTTAATTGTGCAACTGTGTATGGAAATTAGAATAATAAGAAAATTCTGAGGCAAGTTTTCTAATACCTCAAGAAAAAAAATGTCAGTACTCAGAGATGATAAACCTTCAAAATTTAATCCTAAAAGGATACTTCTAGTCATGTTTATATGGGAATTGAATGTGCTTCCTAAAATAATGACTATCTTAGACAGATTATTAGCTTTATATAAATCAATGTGCTGTTTTCAGTTTCATTTTATTTACTTACTCATGTTCTACCTTGTTCAAACAATTTTTTAAAGTTACAAGGACTCCCAAGAATGCATAAAATCATGCAAGAATGATCACAAAAGTAAGTGAGAAAGTATAAAGCTAAAATAAGCCTAGAGATAAGAATAAAGGGAACATGAGGAAATACATACATAGAGACCTTTATGTCTGCTATAAGTAGGACTTGAAGCTTTTGAGACACTAACAATACATGACATCTATTGAAATGAAAACTGTTCAGGAAAAGCACAGCCATGTATGATTTTAAGTCAGAAAGAAATGTCTTACAAAACTCCTTATAAAATACAGTGTCATAAAATAAAGTCAATAATATCCTTGTAAAAGGTAAAGTACCTGTGTTCATAGAGCCTTTTAACATATACCAGAGCTATGTAAAGGAGGTCATAACCATGGTGGAGAGCTATAGAGTATAATGTAGCTATGTGATTCTGCTGATTTAGTTAATCAGGCTCTATTTGGAATGTATGTCTTTGGAGGAATAGATGAATTGCATGTCCTTTATAGAATTCTCTACATATATTTATTCTCTCGACCAAATTTTCAGTGGATATTGAGGAACACTGAGTTGGAGATTGAACTCCCAGGTTACATTTGGGGCAAAGCTCTTCTATGTTACCAACGTATTTTTCCTTTTCTTATTAGGGGTCTTGGCATTCTAGAAAAGCATTTTCGACAGATATGACAGTTCAGGCCAAGTCAGGAAAATAGGATGAGAAATTGTGTTTCCTAGCATTTCTTTTTTCTTTATGGGAGAAAGAGTATGTTCAACTTATAATTGGAAAGAGAACTGGAAATTACCTGAGCACTATTGAAATATTCAAAATTATTTTAATTGCAACTCAAAATTAGTCATATTACTCATAACCAAAAAGTAGAAGACACCTCAATGTCCATCAACCAATGATAGATAAAGTGTTGTGCATGTATACAGTAGAATACTCTTCAGCAAAGAAAGGAATGAAGGGCTGATACATGCTATGAGAGGGATGGGTCTTGAAAACATTTTGCTAAGTGAAAGAACCCCAGACACAATGCCACAGAGTGTATGATTCCAATTATATAAAATGTTTAGAATAGGCAAATCCATGGAAACAAAGCAAATTAGTGGTTGTGAAGGGCTGAAAGGATGGGAAAAATGACTGCTAGTGGGTATCAGTTTTTATTTTGTGGTACAAAACAAAGTTTATTAGAAACTTTAGGCCAGGAGCAGTGGCTCACCCCTGTAATCCCAGCACTTTGGGAGGCCGAGGGGGGATGGATCACCTGAGGCTGAGAGTTCAAGACCAGCCTGACCAACATGGAGAAACCCCGTCTCTACTAAATAATACAAAAAAATTAGCCAGGTGTGGTGGCACATGCCTGTAATCCCAACTACTGGAGAGGATCAGGCAGGAGAATCACTTGAACCTGGGAGACGGAGGTTGTAGTGAGCCGAGATCGCTCCATTGCACTCCAGCCTGAGCAACAAGAGTGAAACTCCATCTCAAAAAACTTTTTTTAGAAGTTTCTGACCATGGATATGTTTGCACAACTCTATGAATACACTAAAAACCAATAAACTGTACACTTTTAAAAATTATTTTTTGAGATAGAATCTTGCTCTGTCACCCAGGCTAGAGTGCAGTGGTGCAATCTCAGCTCACTACAACCTCCGCCTTCCAAGTGCAAATGATTCTCACGCCTCAGCCTCCTGAGTAGCTGGGAGTACATGTGTGTGCCACCATGCCCAGCTAATTTTCTGTGTGTATATGTGTTCTTAGTAGAGACGGGGTTTCACCATGTTGGCTAGGCTGCTCTCGAGCTCTGGCCTCAAGTGATCTGCCCACCTCAGCCTCTGTGTGGTGGGAGCCACCATGCCCAGCCAGCTGTACACTTTAAAAGGTGGATTTTATGGCATGTGAACTATAGCTCAATAAATTAAAATCAATAGTCTGTCTTATGAAAAATTTATGTTTAGGAAATCTTAATTTACTTGAAATACTAAGATTAAAAAAAGTTATAAAATTTTCAACCATGGAAAAAAGTAGAGAGAATAATATAATGAACCCTAATGGACCAGTACCCACCTGCAATACTTACGGACTCATAGCAGATGTCTTACCTGCACCCCTACCCACTACTCTCCACTCCATTCAATTATTTTGAAACAAATCCAAATTTTCATAATATTCATCTGTAAGTACTTCAATATATATCTCAAAACTAAGAAATCTTTTTAAAATAACCACAATATCATTTATATATCTTAAATTTTAACAATCATTCATGACTGGGCATGATGGCTCATACCTGTAATCCCAGCACTTTGGGAGGCCAAGGTGGGCGGATCACCTGAGATTGGGAGTTTGAGACCAGCCTGGCCAACATGATGAAACCTCGTCTCTACTAAACTATAAAAAGTAGCCAGGAGTGGTGGTGGGTACCTGTAATCCCAGCTACTCAGGAGGCTGAGGCAGGAGAATCGCTTGAACTCGGGAGGCGGAAGTTGCAGTGTGCAGTGATCACACCACTGCACTCCAGCCTGGGCGACAGAGCAAGACTCTGTCTCAAAAAAAATAAAAAATAAAAAAAATTATATATATATGTATAAATAATTATATGTGTATATATATAATTCCTTAATATCAATAGGCAAATGTTCATGAGTGTTCTAATTTCTCTGATATTGTCATATTTAATTTGCAACTAATTTGAATTGGGATCCTAAGAAGGTATACAAATTGCACTGAATTAATTTCAACATAAGTTTTGTTATTGATAGGACTTTTCCCTCATGTGAAAATTCCTTTGACAACATAAATATGTTCTTCTTTTCAATTCATAGGTCTTAAAATGAGCTATAACAAAGTCCGAAAACTTCAGAAAGATACTTTTTATGGCCTCAGGAGCTTGACGCGATTGCACATGGACCACAACAATATCGAGTTTATAAACCCAGAGGTTTTTTATGGGCTCAACTTTCTCCGCCTGGTGCACTTGGAAGGAAATCAGCTCACTAAGCTCCATCCAGATACGTTTGTCTCTTTGAGCTACCTGCAGATATTTAAAATCTCTTTCATTAAGTACCTATACTTGTCTGATAACTTCCTGACCTCCCTCCCTCAAGAGATGGTCTCCTATATGCCTACCCTAGAAAGCCTTTACCTGCATGGGAACCCATGGACCTGTGATTGCCATATAAAGTGGTTGTCTGACTGGATACAGGAGAAGCCAGGTATCTATACTGTTTATTTATTTATTTTTTTGTCCCAATTAAATGGAGGAAATCTGCCTGGAGGTGTTATATTAGGAAGTGGAGAGGCCAGGGTAATTTAGGAGAGAAAATAATATCTCAGAAATAATTCCAGAATAATGAATTATTTACACATCATCTGTGGCTGTGTTTTGGCTACTGTGGCAGTCAAGTAGTGTCAGAGAACTGTTTCACAAAGCCCAAAAGTCCTTGCTCTCTGGCTCTTTATAAAAATGTGGCTGATCCCTGGCTTAGAGAATAAATCTCATGCTCCTTAGGCTACAAGCCAGGTCTTCCTAGTGTGGTGCTGGCCTATCCTCAACCTCCTTTCCCTCCTCTCCAACCCTCAGCCCCGTCTATCCCAGGCACAAAGGCACTTTTTGCTCTTAACAACTGTGGACAACTTTCTGCCACACTACAAGCTGTTTTACCCCCTCACAGCTGCTGCTGCCCCTGCCTGGAGCCCCTCCTTTCCTTTTCTGCTTGATGGTTCTCAGCCAGCCAGCACACTGCTAGGCCCTTCTGAGAAGTCTGGTTGCTTCTCCACCCACCCCATCTGCATCAGAATAGCCATTTCACCACTTGGGTTGTTTGCCTATACTTCCGTTCTTGAATGGATAACATTTGGTTATAATTACTACTATTAGAAGTCTTTTGCTTTTCCAGTGTCTAATTTATCTTTACCTGTGGTCTTAATATGTCCCAAACTTACATATATGTATAAAAACATCATATATACATTCATACATACGTCATAGGTACATATACATATGCACACACATGTAATCACACACTGCATACTGACAGTCAACAACAGATGGCATGTATGATGATCCTCCCATAAGACTTATAATGGAGGCGAAATGAAACTATTGCCTAGTAACATTATAGCCATCATAAAGAGGTAGTGCAACATGTTACCTTTTCTAAGTTTAGATACATAAATAATTAAAATTGTATTACAATTGCTGATAGTATCAGTAGAGTAATATGCTGTATGAGTCTGTAGTCTAGGAGCAGTAGGCTTTACCATATTGCCTAGGTGTGTAGTAGGCTATACTATCTAGGTTTGTGTAAGTACACACTCCATAATGTTTGCACAACAAAATTGCCTAATGATGCATTTTTCAGAATGTGTCCCCGTTGTTAATCAATTCATAACTCTACATATGTAAAATAATGAAACCCCCAGGGGTTAACATCTTTCAGTCTTAATAAGCAAGTGTTCTCCTTTTGACTGAGATGACTTAATGATAATTTTTACAAGACCCATGGGTCAGTCATATCAACCTCTTATGCTTTGAAAATTTTTCATCGATTCCAAGAGATTCAACAGTTGTTCATGCCTTCAGTTGCCTCACTTGGCATGTGGTCGGCAATTCTTTTGCACCGATCTCAGTAGTTAAATGTAACACTCCTTTATCTACGTGTGGGTATCTTCTATTCTTTGATTCCGCAAAGCTGTTGATGCAGCATTTCTATAAAATGAATCTGTGGCTGTTTCTCTAATGAGCATTTATTTCATGGATATGAAATTTATGTCTTGCTGCTCTGTTTCCGTTCTTTTCTACATACTTGACAACCTGTTTTAATGCTAAATCATAGTGTTAGTTAAAACATTTTAAAGGCAAATTTAATATATGTCATAGCACCAATACATGTAATACAATGGAAAGCAATATAAATATCTATGACAATCTTTATAGGTGTAAAGCTGTGATAGCTACACTGATTGCCAATTTGTCAGCTGTTACTGTAAAACATCTTCAGTTGTAAGGCACATCTCAATTTATAAGTTGAAATGTGAAAAAACAAACAAAACAACATGGTCATAGAATTAGGCACTTTTTCTGGCCTGCCTGTCTGCTTTTCTTCCTTCTGCTGATCTTTCCTGAGCATCCATTGGCCAGGGCTGGGGACATACAGATGAACAAGAATGAAGTTTATAGTTTCATAGGAAGACAGATAAGTAAACAAGTCATTTTAACAGTGAATAATGAGAAAGTAGGATATGAGAAGTGAAAGGTACCAGGAGACTATAAAACAGAGAGCTCACCCAGAAGAAGTGCTGTTCAGACTGGGTTCTGAAGGATGACTGGTAAGGACTTGGGTCATGATGAAAGACATCAAGTGTACAGGACATGGAAGGAACAGCGTATGCCAGAGCCAGTTGGGCATGGCAGGGTTGAGGAATGGAAAGGATTTCTATGGGGCTGGAACCGAGTGTGATGGAGGGAATGGAGGTGACGTGGTCAGGTTTGCATTTGAGGCAAAATACGTGATGTCCAAGGCCTGCTAACTCTGGCTCAGTGCAAGCAATAATAAGCATGGTGTGAGCATATTCCATGATGAGGTTTCATTAAGCCAGAAGTCTGCCATGTTGTCTTAGCCCAGGGTACTGATAAGTAGGTAAAGGAATACAGCTTGTTGGCAAGTGGGTGATTGGGAGGCAACTCTTTTTTTTTGAGACAGAGTTTTTCTCTTGTTGCCCAGGCTGGAGTGCAATGGCACGATCTTGGCTCACCGCAATCTCTGCCTCCCAGGTTAAGCGATTCTCCTGCCTCAGCCTCCTGAGTAGCTGGGATTACAGACATGTGCCACCATGCCTGGCTAATTTTGTATTTTTAGTAGAGATGGGGTTTCTCCATGTTGGTCAGGCTAGTCTCAAACTCCCGACCTCAGGTGATCTGCCTGCCTCAGCCTCCCAAAGTGCTAGGGTTAGAGGCGTGAGCTATTGTGCCCAGCCGGGCGGCAACTCTTATGATTGTTCGAAGGTTTTCCAACTTGCCAGCCTCCTCCTCTGCATAGGTTTAGACTATAAAATTTGCTGAAGAATGCTGACTAGCCAGGCATCTGTGATATTACCTGTCACACTGTAGTACACACAGAAGAGTTTGGTGTCTTTGGTCAGAGTGACTTTCTTAAGCCTTTGAGAGGACATGTGCACACAGACCCTATCTAGCCACTCTGACAAATTAGATCTTCTAAGAAGTGCAATGCTTTTGTTAAGTGCTGTCTCCAGTGCATCATATAAGAGCTACTACATGGAAGAGCATGGATGTCTCAGGCTGTTTTTTGTGTAAGGGAAAAGTCTATACCTCTTACCAAGTATTCAAGTGACCAGTCATTTTAAATAGGCTTACCACAGCAGCGCTTTTAAATGGTATGTGATATCCAAATATTTGACAGATGAGGCACCTATGACTTAGAAATGTTGGTCCTTATAATGCTGGTTCTAGTACTGTAAGACTTGCAACCTCTGACTTTGCCAGAATGTCAGACATTTAATGGGCCTCCCCACTACCTTGGCACAATTTTCTTCCCTCCCACTTAAACCTGAACCTCCTCCAGTGCATCTACCTCATCCAAGGGGACCATCAACCATCCAGTTTCCAAAGTCATAAAACAGAGTCTTCCTTGACCCTTCCTTTTAGTTACTGTCCATATTCAGTCAATCCACACTTCCTATTGATTGGTTCTACCTGCTTCATTGTCTCCTGCGTCCATCTGCTTCTCTTAATTCCTATTGCTACTAAGTTAGACCAGGTCAAGATACCCTATAATTCAGTCAATATTCTTTTGGATAATGGAAGTAAACTTGGGTTTTTAAATGATATCCAAGGAATTATAAATGATCCTTTAACAAACAGCTTTTCTTTTAAAGAACAATGAGGTCCTGTGGTCATCTTAAAATGTTAACATGAAGAAATAGAACTAAACTGTTATTAATAAAAACTGACAAACATGGGTTTCCCTAGATAAAAAATATGACTCATTCAACTAATATTTACTGAGTACCAAATATATATCAGTCATTTGCTGAACATGGGAAATACAGCAGTGAATAAGACAAGACAAAATCCTGTGTCTATGCATATTATGTTGTAGCAGGGTATACAGACAATAGCTTTTTAAAAAATCAATTCAGAAGCAAAAAATCAGAAAACTTTCTATTGAACACTAAAATTTCCAAATTGTTTCAGCTTCTAGCAAAAGCTATTTCTTCAGAATGTTTATGTCAATTCATAAAGAGGTCACAACTGATAACTCAATTGTGATTATTTTCCAGATGTAATAAAATGCAAAAAAGATAGAAGTCCTTCTAGTCTTCAGCAATGTCCACTTTGCATGAACCCTAGGACTTCTAAAGGCAAGCCCTTAGCTATGGTCTCAGCTGCAGCTTTCCAGTGTGCCAAGCCAACCATTGACTCATCCCTGAAATCAAAGAGCCTGACTATTCTGGAAGACAGTGGTTCTGCTTTCATCTCTCTCCAAGGTTTCATGGCACCCTTTGGCTCCCTCACTTTGAATATGACAGACCAGTCTGGAAATGAAGCTAACATGGTCTGTAGTATTCAAAAGCCCTCAAGGATATCACCCATTGCATTCACTGAAGAAAATGACTACATCGTGCTAAATACTTCATTTTCAACATTTTTGGTATGCAACCTAGATTACGGTCACATTCAGCCAGTGTGGCAAGTTCTGGCTTTGTACAGTGATTCTCCTCTGATACTAGAAAGGAGTCGCTTGCTTAGTGAAACACCACAGCTCTATTACAAATATAAGCAGGTGGCTCCTAAGCCTGAAGACATTTTTACCAACATAGAGGCAGATCTCAGAGCAGATCCCTCTTGGTTAATGCAAGACCAAATTTCCTTGCAGCTGAACAGAACTGCCACCACACTCAGTACATTACAGATCCAGTACTCCAGTGATGCTCAAATCACTTTACCAAGAGCAGAGATGAGGCCAGTGAAACACAAATGGACTATGATTTCAAGGGATAATAATACTAAGCTGGAACATACTGTCTTGGTAGGTGGAACCATTGGCCTGAACTGCCCAGGCCAAGGAGACCCCACTCCACACTTGGAATGGCTTCTAGCTGATGGAAGTAAAGTGAGAGCCCCTTATGTCAGTGAGGATGGACGGATACTAATAGACAAAAGTGGAAAATTGGAACTCCAGATGGCTGATAGTTTTGACACAGGCATATATCACTGTATAAGCAGCAATTATGATGATGCAGATATTCTCACCTATAGGATAACTGTGGTAGAACCTTCTGTTGAAGCCTATCAGGGAAATGGGATTCATCACACAGTTTTCACTGGTGAAACTCTTGATCTTCCATGCCATTCTACTGGTATCCCAGATGCCTCTATTAGCTGGGTTCTTCCAGGAAACATTGTGCTCTATCAGTCTTCAAGAGACAAGAAAGTTCTTAACAATGGAACATTAAGAATATTACAGGCCACCCCAGAAGACCAAGGTTATTATCGCTGTGTGGCAGCCAACCCATCAGGGGTTGATTTTTTGATTTTCCACATTTCAGTCAAGATGAAAGGACAAAGGCCTTTGGAGCATGATGCAGAAATAGAGGGATCTGGATTTGATGAGTCCAATCCTATTGCTCATCTTAAGGGGCCACCAGGTGCACCACTCCATACATCTGTTCCGATGGAGGCTGAGGTTGGAAAACACACCTCAAGCACAAGTAAGAAGCAAAACTATCAGGAATTAATACTCCAGCGACGTGGAGATTCAACGCATAGACGTTTTAGGGAGAATAGGAGGCATTTCCCTCCCTCTGCTAGGAGAATTGACCCACAACACTGGGCAGCACTGTTGGAGAAAGCTAAAAAGAACGCTGTGCCAGAGAAGCGAGAAAATACCACAGTGAGCCCACCCCCAATGGTCACCCAACTCCCAAACATACCTGGTGAAGAAGACGATTCCTCAGGCATGCTTACTCTACATGAGGAATCTATGGTCCTGGCCACTAAAACTTCGAACCTTCTAGCAAGGACAGTGACTGCTGACTCCAGAACAATATCTGATAGTCCTATGACAAACATAACTTCTGGCACAGAATTCTCTCCTGTTGTGAGTTCACAAATACTACCACCTGAAGAACCCATAGATTTCAAACTATCTACTGCTATTAAAACTATAGCCATGTCAAAGAATATAAACCCAACCATGTCAAGCCAAATGCAAGGCACACCCAATCAACATTCATACACTGTCTTTCCACTACTACCTGGAGCAACTGAATTTCAGGACTCTGACCAGATGGGAAGAGGAAGGGAGCATTTCCAAAGAGCACCCCCAATAACAGCGAGGACTATGATCAAAGATGTCAATGTCAAAATGCTTAATAGCACCACCAACAAAGTATTATTACAGTCAGTAAATACCACAAATAGTCATCAGACATCTGTAAGAGAAGTTAGTGGGCCCAGGCACAATCACTTCTATTCTCACACTACTCAAATACTTAGCACCTCCACGTTCCCTTTAGATCCACACAGAGCTGCTCATTCTCAGTTTCTGATCCCTAGAAATAGTACAGTTAACATCCCGCTGTTCAGACGCTTTGGGAGGTGGAGGAAAATTGGCGGAAGGGGGCGGATTATCAGCCCATATAGAACTCCAGTTCTCCGACGGCATAGATACAGCATTTTCAGGTCAACAACCAGCAGTTCTTCTGAGAAAAGCACTACTGCATTCTCAGCCACAGTGTTCAATGTGACATGCCTGTCCTGTCTTCCTGGGGAGAGGCTCGCCACTGCTACAGCAGCATTGTCTTTTCCAAGTGCTGTTCCCATCACCTTCCCCAAAAATGACATTACCAGAGTCCCAACAGAAGAGTCTACAACTCTAGTCCAGAATCCACTATTACTACTTGAGAACAAACCCAATGTAGATAGTGAGAAAACAACACCAACAATAAAATATTTCAGTACTGAAATTTCCCAAGTGACTCCAACTGGTGCAGTCATGATGTATGCCCCAACATCCATACCCATGGAAAAAACCCACAAAGTAAATGCCAGCTACCCACATGTGTCTAGCACCAATGAAGCTAAAAGAGATTCAGTGATTACATCGTCACTTTCAGATGCTATCACCAAGCCACCCATGACTATTATAGCCACTACAAGGTTTTCAAGAAGGAAAATTCCCTGGCATCAGAACTTTGTAAATAACCATAACCCAAAAGGCAGATTAAGGAATCAATATAAAGTTAGTTTACAAAAAAGCACAGTTGTGATACTTCCTAAAACATCTGCTTTACCCAGAGGCAAAGTCTCCCCCTTCTATTTCACCACACTTTCAGCAAGTGTGATGCAAATTCCATCCAATGCCTTGACTACAACTCACCACACTACCACCAAAACACACAATTCTGGAAGTCTTCCAACAATGAAGGAGCTTCCCTTCCCACCCCTTAACTCTATGCTCCCTAATATAAGCAAAGACTCAAGTACAATAAGCATCATATCAACGCAAACAGCAATACCAGCAACAACTCCTACCTTCCCTGCATCTGTCATCACTTACGAAACGCAAACAGAGAGATCCAGAGCACAAACAGTACAAAGAGAACAGGAACCTCAAAAGAACAGGACTGACCCATACATCTCTCCAGACCAGAGTTCTGGCTTCACTACTTCTACTGCTATGACGCCTCCTGTTTTAACCACAGCTGAAATTTCAGTCAAGCCTAGTGTCTCTGCATTCACTCATTCCCCACCAGAAAACACAACTGGAATTTCAAGCACAATCAGTTTTAATTCAAGAACTCTTAATCTGACAGATGTGATTGAAGAACTAGCCCAAGGGAGTATTCAGACTTTGAAGAGCACAATTCCTTCTGAAACAACATTGTCCAGCAAATCACACCAGAGTACCACAACTAGGAAAGCAATCATTAGACACTCAACCATGCCACCATTCCTGAGCAGCAGTGCTACTCTAATGCCAGTTCCCATCTCCCCTCCTTTTACTCAGAGAGCGGTTACTGACAACATGGAAACTCCCATTTCCGGGCTTATGACAAATGCAGGGGTCAAGCTGCACGAACCCTCAAGGCACAATGCTAAATCACAGCAATTAGTAGCAGAGGTTGCAACATCTCCCAAGGCTCACCCAAATGCCAAGTTCACAATTGGAACCACTCACTTCATCTACTCTAATCTGTTACATTCTACTCCCATGCCAGCACTAATAACAGTTAAATCACAGAATTCTAAATTAACTCCATCTCCCTGGGCAGAAAAACAGTTTTGGCACAAACTATACTCAGAAATTGCTGAAAAAGTCAAAAAGCCAGAAGTAAGCATGTTGACCACTACAGGCCTGCCAGAGGTCGCCACTCTTGCTTCAGATTGGGATGAACAGAAGAGTGACTTTGATAAGAAACTAGTTCAAGAAGCAACAACTTCCAAACTCCTTCCCTTTGACTCTTCGTCTAGGAATATATTTGAAAAGCCCAGAATAGTTGGAGGTAAAGCTGCAAGTTTTACTATTCCAGCTAACTCAGATGCCTTTCTTCCCTGTGAAGCTGTTGGAAATCCCCTGCCCACCATTCGTTGGACCAGAGTCCCATCAGGTATTGAAACTTTTCTTTACACTCAGTTTTGTTAGAAAACAAGAAGAAGATTGTTATGTTTTGGGATTATACACCCAAAGAATCAATATCAGTTTCAAATTTTTCTAAGACACAGAAACTATAAATATCCTCATTTGACACTGGCATATTTTCACTCATTAGAAGGGCTTAAAATATGTTAATTAAGATCATTTTCTAGAATGCCTCAAAAGCTGATTCAAAGTAATATGATTTGAAAAAGAGAGAATAGTTATTGTGTTGAACCATCTGACTTTAAAATTATGTGAATAAAAAAATCCAGTCTGCGCACGGTGGCTCGTGCCTGTAATCCTAGCACTTTGGGGAGGCCGAGGCAGGTAGATTACCTGAGGTCAGGAGTTCAGGATCAGCCTGGCCAACATGGTAAAACCCCATCTCCACTAAAAAAAATACAAAAATTAGCCAGGTGTGGTGGTGGGTGCCTGTAGTCCCAGCTACTCGGGAGGCTGAGACAGGAGAATTGCTTGAACCTGGGAGGCAGAGTTTGTAGTGAGCCACGATCGCGCCATTGCACTCCAGCCTGGGCGACGAGTGAAACTCCATCTCAATAAAATAAAATAAAATCCAGGAATAATTTTAGCAATCTTAAGACTAGATGTCCTAATTTTTATTTTTATTTTTTTGGTCTGTCACCCAGGATGGAGTGCAGTGGTGCAATCATGTCTCCAGGGGCTCAAGCGATCCTCCTATCTGAGCCACCTGAGTAGCTGGGACGACAAATGCACACCACCACACCTAGCTAAAATTTTACTTTTTGTGTTTATAGAGACAGGGTCACATTATGTTTCCAGGGCTAGTCTTGACCTCCTGGGCTCAAGTGATCCTCCCACCTCAACCTCCCAAAGTGTTGGGATTATACAAGTGAGCCACAGGGCTGGGCTTTCATTTTAATTTAAATGTATTCTTAGTAGGCCCCAAAAATATAGCTTTATGTTTTCTATCTAAACTTTGATGACCTATAGCAATAATTTTCTTTTTTCTTCTCAGGACTTGATTTATCTAAGAGGAAACAGAATAGCAGGGTGGAGGTTCTCCCCAATGGTACCCTGTCCATCCAGCAGGTGGAAATTCAGGACCGTGGACAGTACTTGTGTTCCGCATCCAATCTGTTTGGCACAGATCACCTACGTGTCACCTTGTCTGTGGTTTCCTATCCTCCCAGGATCCTGGAGAGACGTACCAAAGAGATCACAGTTCATTCTGGAAGCACTGTGGAACTGAAGTGCAGAGCAGAAGGTAGGCCAAACCCTACAGTTACCTGGATTCTTGCAAACCAAACAGTGGTCTCAGAATCATCCCAGGGAAGTAGGCAGGCCATGGTGACAGTTGATGGAACACTGGTCATCCACAATCTCAGTATTTATGACCGTGGCTTTTACAAATGTGTAGCCAGCAACCCAGCTGGCCAGGATTCACTGCTGGTTAAAATACAAGTCATTGCAGCACCACCTGTTATTCTAGAGCAAAAGAAGCAAGTCATTGTAGGCACTTGGGGTGAAAGTTTAAAACTGCCTTGTACTGCAAAAGGAACTCCTGAGCCCAGCATTTACTGGGTCCTCTCTGATGGCACTGAAGTTAAACCATTACAGTTTACCAATTCCAAGTTGTTCTTATTTTCAAATGGGACTTTGTATATAAGAAACCTAGCCTCTTCAGACAGGGGCACTTATGAATGCATCGCTACCAGTACCACTGGTTCGGAGCGAAGAGTAGTAATGCTTACAATAGAAGAGCGAGTGACCAGCCCCAGGATAGAAGTTGCATCTCAGAAAAGGACTGAAGTGAATTTTGGGGACAAATTACTACTGAACTGCTCAGCTACTGGGGAACCCAAACCCCAAATAATGTGGAGGTTACCATCCAAGGCTGTGGTCGACCAGCAGCATAGGTAAGTCTATACCTTTGGGTTGGAATTATCTGCTTTTTCTATTTAGCTGTACAGCTTCTGAAATGGAAAAAGTGACAGTGAGGCCAGCAGCAGTTTCAGAGTGCCCATAGACTTTGGACATAAAGGAAACTCTCTCGAAAAAACCTAATCTTTTGAGATCATTTGAATATGAAAACCATTCTTTTCACATGCTTAAGTCAAAGCATCAACTTCTTGGGGTTTTTATATTTTAGGCAGAATAAAAAATCTCATTTATCTCCATACTAGGTAAAGTTTTAAAATAGTAACTGTAGGCCAGGGATGGTGGCTCACTCCTGTAATCCTAGCACTTTGGGAGGCTGAGACAGGTGGATCACCTGACATCAGGAGTTCAGGACCAGCTTGGCCAACATGGTGAAACCCTATCTATACTAAAAGTACAAAAAAAACAAAAAAAAATTAGCTGGGCATGGTGGCAGGTGCCTGTAATCCCAGCTGCTTGGGAGGTTGAGGTGGGAGAATTGCTTGAACGTGGGAGGTGGAGGTTGCAGTGAACCGAGATTGCACACTGCACTCCAGCCTGGGCACCAGGGTGAGACTCTGTCTCAAAAAAAAAATAATAATTGTATAAATATATTCATACTCTCTCTATACAAAACAGAGAAGGGGATTTTTGTGATGCAGTCAAGATTCTGGAGAGAGACACTCCATTATTTTACTCGTCAGAGTCCCCTATTTGACATTTTAAACTTCATTATAATCAGTACTTAATTTTTTCTTTCCTAAAATTACAAAGCACTTTGTGAAAGTCACAATATTAAGACCTCCACCAGGTGAAATGTATTCAGGCCCCCACACTCTGATGTGATGAGACACTATATACAAATACACACTTTCTTTGATCTGTTATAAGCATATGAATATTCTTTTTTTTTTTTTTTTTTGAGATGGAGTCTTGCACTGTTGCCCAGGCTGAAGTGGAATGGCATTATCTCTGCTCACTGCAAGTTCCACCTCCCAGGTTCACGCCATTCTCCTGTCTCAGCCTCCTGTGTAGCTGGGACTATAGGCACCCGCCACCACACCTGGCTAATTTTTTGTATTTTAGTAGAGATGGAGTTTCATCATGTTAGCCAGGATGGTCTTGATCTCCTGACCTCATGATCTGCCCGTCTCAGCCTCCCACAGTGCTGGCATTATAGGCATGAGCCACCATGCCTAGCCTCAATATTCATTTTATAGCTGGCTTTCTATATAAATTAAATTACATCTTCAAAAATCAATAATTATAGCTTATGAGGTTTTTATTTTGCAATTGGCATGACTTTATACAATGGTTTTTCCATTACATGACAAAAAAAGATGAGAATTTCCATCTTATATATCTGTTTATTCATTAATAGAAAACATCCATGCAAGAAAAATTACACATAGTAAATGTGAATTTGTACTCATGCTTAGGAGTTGAAGATTTTTTTCTAATAACATGAGTTGATACTGAATACAGCTAATAAATTTAACCTGTGATCTTTAGTTCAAAAGTAAATGTTAATTTTCAAGTTTTCAAATGTCGTCAAAATCACCTAAATTGAAATTTGTTTAGATTTATAATTTTTAAATGCTCAGTTATGAAATGTGAGATTTGTGCTTTGGAGAGGCTGAAGATGCCTCTGCATCAATCTTTATTAAGAATTCTCTTTTACTCTGAAAAACCTTCTATTTTCAGAAGTAAATTATCTCTCTCAAAAATACTAGTTTATAAAAAGAAGCATCAATAGTTCTGTCTCTTCTATGTCACAATCTTCAATTGCATCAGATCTTGGGTGTAGGGGATATCACTCTAAGCCAGTGTTTCTCCAAGGGAAGACTCCCTACCAGCAGGCTTAGCATTGTCTGGGAATTTGTTGAATCAGGAGCTCGGATTTTGTTTTAATAAGCAATCTGTTCTTAAAAGCCCTCCAGGTGATTTTGTTGCTAAAATTTGATGCTTGTTTTCAAACTTAATTGTTTATAAGTTAGCCGGGAAGTTTGTTAAAGAGTAGGTTTCTGTATCCCTGGTGAGACCTATTGAAGCAGAATTTCAGGAAACCAAAGCCAGGAAATATGCATCTTAAACTTGGCCTCATGTAATTCTGATGCAGTTATGAGGGATCTTCATTGAGAACCAAGTTAGAACAGTGGTTCTTTGCTGCACATGGAAACCTTTAATCTGGAAAATTTTAAGAATCCTGATGTCGGCCGGGCGCGGTGGCTCAAGCCTGTAATCCCAGCACTTTGGCGAGGCCGGAGACGGGCGATCAATGTATGTGTTCTAGTAGTATTCTGAGACGTCATCTTTCTGGGTGCGTTAATCACGGTGCAAACTCCTCGTCTCTTTTACTAAAAAATTACAAAAAAAAGTAGCTTTTTCTGGGCGGAGGTGGTGGCCCGCCTGCTCCTCTCCCATCCTCTTGTCTAGTCCCAGCTACTCGGGAGCTGAGCCCAGCAGCAATGGCGGGGAACCCGGGAGCGTGGAGCTCTGCAGCTGAGCGCTGAGATCCGGCCACTGCCACTCCAGCCTGGGCTGACAGAGCAAGACTCCGTCTCAAAAAAAAAAAAAAAAAAAAAAAAAAAAAAAAAAAAAAAAAAAAAAAAAAGAATCCTGATGTCTAAGCCATGCTCCACACATATTAAGTCAAATGCTGGAGGTTAGACCCAGACATCAGTATTATTTTAAACTTCACAAGTGATTTTAATGTTTAGCCAAGTTTAAGAACCAATACTTTTAGAAAGCATTAAGAAAGAATGCCAGTATAGCATGGTGGAAAGCATAAGGCTTGAGAACCAGCCCTGTGACCTAAGGCAAGTTACTAAATCTCTCTAAATACCGATTTTTCAGCTGTATCGTGAGGGAATTACTTCAAGATTAAACAACCAGTGCAAAGTACCTGGCAGTTTCCCTTCCTCTTAAGTGTATTCGTGTTGATTTTACCTTGGTTTATATGCCAGAGAAGTTCCTTCCATACTTGGAAAAAAAAAAACACTTTTTCTAATATTTTACTATAATACTTCCCATACTTACCTTTGCTGGAGAATAACAATGACTTGATGGCTGGGCGTGGTGGTTCACGCCTGTCATTCCAGCACTTTGGGAGACCAAGGCGGGAGGATCACTTGAACCCAGAAGTTGGAGACCTGCTTTGGCAACACAGTGAGACTCTGTCTGTACAAAAAATAAAAAAAATTAGGAGGGCATAGTGAGATGTGTCTGTAATCCCAGCTACTCAGAGGTTGAGGTTGGTGGATTGCTTGAACCTGGAAGGTCGAGGCTGCAGTGAGCCGTGATCTCACCACGCACTCTAGCTTGGGGCTCCAGAGTGAGAACCTGTCTCAAAAAATATAAATAGGTAAATAGAAAATGAGAGAGAGAAAATTGACTTGAGACTATTTGACTTGGTTAGCACTTATGCTATGAAAAGTTTTTACTTTTCTCTCCAGTTTTATCTACCTGCTTAGCCCATGTTGCCCAAAAATAAGAAAGACGTTTTCTCCTATAGGTATCCCTGATAGCACTTTTAGCACCAATTCAGTCTCCATCGATCTTTCTGAAAAACTAGATTTAGTTTTACCAGGAAAGATCTGCCACCTGGTGGTTATATTTGGTATCAACCTAGTGCAAAAACCAGTCACTCTACAGCTGCCCATAGAGGGCAGATGCTGCAACAACCTTCTAAGGAACCCTGCATTGGTATTCTCTTTATAACAAAGTAAAATTTATTTTTTTTCTAAAACAGAGTTTCATTTTTGTCACCCAGACTAGAAAGCGATTCTCATGCCTCAGCCTCCCGAGTAGCTAGGATTACAGGCATGTACCATCATGATCAGCTAATTTTTTGTATTTTTAATAGAGATGGGGTTTCACCATGTTAGCCAGGCTAGTCTCAAACTCCTGCCCTCAAGTAATCTGCCCACATTGGCCTCCCAAAGTGCTGGGATTACAGGCAAGAGCCACTGTGCCCAGCCAAAGTAGAATATATTTTCTAACCAAATTATTCAATAATTGTTTTGTTACTAATAACTTTTTAGAAAGTATCATCTGCCATCTTTTCTGAGAAACTGAGTTTGCTTTTTCCTTACCTATATATATTATAAAATGACCATGTTTATGGATCCAATTAGTTTACTTGATATGTGAAATGGTCAAGGAAGTCATGGTGTCTAGAAATCCCGTATTTCTAGCACGTCCCTCATCATTAAGATTTTTTTTTAAAAAATTACTGTGCAAGGGAGATTCGTTTGAATTCCATCTGAGAAATACTACTTATTTGCACTAAACTGTACCTGTTCAATTAGATAATTTCATCTTTCAGCAAATGATTTAAAAGACAATAAGCTGGTAGTAATTTTAATTTTTATTGCAACGATTTAAAGCTAATTACACAAAAACAGGTAACTATGAGGTGATGGATATGCCAGTTAATCATGGTCATTTCACAATGTATATGTGTATATATGATATATAAAATGTCATGTTCTACACTTCAAAGATACACAGTTTTCATTGGTCATGCTTCAATAAAGCTGGGGCAGAGGGAGACAATTCTGAGTAAAACAGTTTCCCTCATTACTAACAGCTGCACACTCAAATGAATCTCTTTTCTCCTTAGAATGGGCAGCCAGATCCACGTCTACCCAAATGGTTCCCTGTTTATTGGATCAGTAACAGAAAAAGACAGTGGTGTCTACTTGTGTGTGGCAAGAAACAAAATGGGTGATGATCTGATACTGATGTATGTCAGCCTAAGACTGAAACCTGCCAAAATTGACCACAAGCAGTATTTTAGAAAGCAAGTGCTCCATGGGAAAGATTTCCAAGTAGATTGCAAAGCTTCTGGCTCTCCAATGCCAGAGATATCTTGGAGTTTGCCCGATGGAACCATGATCAACAATGCAATGCAAGCCGATGACAGTGGCCACAGGACCAGGAGATATACCCTTTTCAACAATGGAACTTTATACTTCAACAAAGTTGGGGTAGCAGAGGAAGGAGATTATACTTGCTATGCCCAGAACACCCTAGGGAAGGATGAAATGAAGGTCCACTTAACAGTTATAACGGCTGCTCCCCGGATAAGGCAGGGTAACAAAACCAACAAGAGAATCAAAGCTGGAGACACAGCTGTCCTTGACTGTGAGGTCACTGGCGATCCCAAACCAAAAATATTTTGGTTGCTGCCTTCCAACGACATGATTTCCTTCTCCATTGATAGGTACACATTTCATGTCAATGGGTCTTTGACCATCAACAAAGTGAAACTGCTCGATTCTGGAGAGTACGTATGTGTAGCCAGAAATCCCAGTGGGGATGACACCAAAATGTACAAACTGGATGTTGTCTCTAAACCTCCATTAATCAATGGACTGTATACAAACAGAACTGTTATTAAAGCCACAGCCGTGAGACATTCCAAAAAACACTTTGACTGCAGAGCTGAAGGGACACCATCTCCTGAAGTCATGTGGATCATGCCAGACAGTATTTTCCTCACAGCCCCATACTATGGAAGCAGAATCACAGTCTATAAAAATGGAACCTTGGAAATTAGGAATGTGAGGCTTTCAGATTCAGCCGATTTTATCTGTGTGGCCCGAAATGAAGGTGGAGAGAGCGTGTTGGTGGTACAGTTAGAAGTACTGGAAATGCTGAGAAGACCGACATTCAGAAATCCATTTAATGAAAAAATAGTTGCCCAACTGGGAAAGTCCACAGCATTGAATTGCTCTGTTGATGGTAACCCACCACCTGAAATAATCTGGATTTTACCAAATGGAACACGATTTTCCAATGGACCACAAAGCTATCAGTATCTGATAGCAAGCAATGGTTCTTTCATCATTTATAAAACAACTCGGGAGGATGCAGGAAAATATCGCTGTGCAGCTAGGAATAAAGTTGGCTATATTGAGAAATTAGTCATATTAGAAATTGGCCAGAAGCCAGTTATTCTTACATATGCACCCGGGACAGTAAAAGGCATCAGTGGAGAGTCTCTATCACTGCATTGTGTGTCTGATGGAATCCCTAAGCCAAATATCAAATGGACTATGCCAAGTGGTTATGTAGTAGACAGGCCTCAAATTAATGGGAAATACATATTGCATGACAATGGCACATTAGTCATCAAAGAAGCAACAGCTTATGACAGAGGCAACTATATCTGTAAGGCTCAAAATAGTGTTGGTCATACACTGATTACTGTTCCAGTAATGATTGTAGCCTACCCTCCCCGAATTACAAATCGTCCACCCAGAAGTATTGTCACCAGGACAGGGGCAGCCTTTCAGCTCCACTGTGTGGCCCTGGGCGTTCCCAAGCCAGAAATCACGTGGGAGATGCCTGACCACTCCCTTCTCTCAACAGCAAGTAAAGAGAGGACACATGGAAGCGAGCAGCTTCACTTACAAGGTACCCTAGTCATTCAGAATCCCCAAACCTCTGATTCTGGGATATACAAATGCACAGCAAAGAATCCACTTGGTAGTGATTATGCAGCAACGTATATTCAAGTAATCTGACATGAAATAAACGTGGGCAGAATTTATTTTTTGAAAGAAGTTTAATCAAAGGCAGCCATAGGCATGTAAATGAATTTGAATACATTTACAGTATTAAATTTACAATGAACATGCAAAATAAAAGGACTTGTAAATAAATGCATTATAAACTGATGATACTGATTTATTTAATGGATCTCAAAACAAACTTTTAACTTAAGGCACTTTTATTTTGCCAACAAATAACAATAAACATTAAAACAGTCCACTATAAAATAACAAATGGCTAATGTACCTGAATTTTTCAGTAAAAAAATGAACTTTTAATACCAGTTGCCTAGTGTCCACTTCCTATCAATGTTACAAGCATGGCACTCAGAACAGAGACAATGGAAAATATTAAATCTGCAATCTTCTTTATGTAAATTTACCATCCTGATGTATAAATATTTTGTGGTTTATAAATTTTTTTGCTAAAACCTACAGAAAATAAGCACTGAACTGTCTTGATTATGATTCACCATTTGTTCACACTGAAAATTTTCATTGATGGGGAATACAAAAATGTTTTAATAACTGCATTTAAAAAAAATAAATGCAGGCTCACTTTTCCACATGTAAAAGCAATGTAATAACTGCACATCATAAAATGTGAAAAGGGGGTTGATTACTTTTGTCCAAATACACCCAATAAAAAGGTTTTAAAAAATACAATGAAACTTCTTTATAACTTTAAAATCTAGCTCAGGCACCCCTGGTTTGGAGCTGTTTGTTTATAAGGAAATTTTTCTGAGGAGGAATCATTGCTCTATAAGCATTTCATTTAATTAATAATTCTTTATGGGATGGGAAAATGTTTGGGAGGGTCTAGATCTATTATATATAATGAAGTTTCACTGTATTTAAAATCTGATCAATCCTACACAAAATGTTGCTTTTTGTAATTCACTGAGTTTATATTACATGCTTAATTCAACCTGAATTAATTTGGGGAATATTATATGATTGATCTTATCTAAATCTAGGGCTGGGGTTTTCCAGTGTAATTTCTCCAGCATCTATTCAAACATTCACCTATTAGGAATTATAGGAGCTTTATAAATGGGAAAAAAAATGCCATAGGTCTTAGATATCTCAGTGCACAAAACCGAGAATTACTAACATGTTAGCCCCTGCCAATCATTTGAGACATGTGGGATAGTGCCCTTGGGTTTTCATCACACTGACTTTCAGCTAGCCCCATCTAGCCTAAAATGTGACCTGCTTGCAACTTATGTCTGATGTTAGTACCCTATGGCTGGAAGTGGTCAAAGATACTCTTTGTAATTGATCTCCCTCTACTTCCAGGCCAAGAAGGGTAAATGCAATAACAAATGCAACCCTATTAGGAAAAAGCCTACAGTGTAAACAAGAGAGTCTATGGGCTTCTTATATCCACGAATTGTGATAGGTATAGCTGACTCTATTTGATTTCAAGGTCTGCCTTTAAGGGGAGCTGGGGTCTCCATCTTATTCTAAGGTAATTTCCTCTGGTAAGGTACCAGGTTCTGCCACAGGGCTTTCCCTTGTGACCATCTTAATGCAAAAGAATGCATTTGCTAGAAAAGAAAAAAAAAAAAAAAAAAAAAAAGAAACCTCTCAAGATACAGAATTAATAGGGAGAAAATCTGAAGACTAAAGTAATTCTAGTTATTTTCTTTATAATACACAGGGGTAAAACAGCATTCCTCAACTTTCCATAGAATCTTGGAATTAGAGTCTTAGCATAACTAACCTTCTCACCTAAAAAAAAAAAGAACACAGATATGCCCCACAGCCTTCATGTGCAAAATGATTAATAATTTAACTCACCTCTGCAAAATATAAAGTGCATACAAATGCTATGCAATTATAACACTCATTCTTAAAACAGTATTACTGTTGTTTGCAATGTTGAGCTACAAAATATATGGTTCAAACTGAACTGGCAAAGAAATTTGGAAAGAAATAACAAAGATGAAACATGACTCACTCACTAGGCACAACATTTACATTTCGGTTCTTTTGCCAATGCAGTCATTATATAGATATATTACTTTGAATAAAACAACTTCATAAGCTTATCTAAGTATGATTCTTGAGAGGAAAAAATTTGATATACAAAACCAGCAAAAATGTGTACAGATAATCTTCTGAAAGCAGATAGACTGTTAATTTAGTGAAAAGAATGGTTTTTAATGTTTTGGCAAAGTCTTTCCCAGCCCACAGTAAACACAAAATGGGCAGGCTGGAGTGAAATATTTTCACAGTGTACAAAGCAGTTCACATGGATGTTGCCACAGCAAAGTAAGCTGACATGTATTTGAGGTCATTTGCATGAGTCAAACTTTGCAATGAGTAACTCACCTAGGAAGATATAAATTATTTGCAAAAGAAAATGTCTACTAAAGTTGTACTAGCTAGATTTTAAAAAAGTAGATTTACGTGGTCTGCTCATTATAGACAAGTCTATTCACAGTATGCTTGACTATATTATATGTAAAATCATATGGCAAAAGAAAATGAAATAACAGAGAACATGGGAAAATATCCCCCACATATGTTTTAAAATGCCCTGCAATTTTCACATTCAAAGTTTTATGCATCTAAATCTAAAAAAATATTATATGGAATACTCTTAAGTTACACAAACTGATAATTTACTGGTTTCTTTTTTACTCTAATAGGAGCAAATTACCACATACTTGAACAAAGTTAAAATAGTTACTATTTCTTTATAATAAATTTGATGTATAATTTACTTGTGCTTTTTGCACCAATTTATAAATACAGTATATGCAATACACAACCAAGACTGACACTGACAGTAATAATTAAATTCAAAATAGCAAATACTTACCATACAAAATAAACAGCAAATACACCTTGTATGAAAACCAGAGCCTTCTGGACTTTGGGGCCAGATTCTCTGGAAACATGTCAAGTGTGAGCACTGGAATCTCAAGCCAGCTGCTGGGGTTTTTCCCTTAAGGTGGCATAAGGTTCAGGAGAACCAAAACTGGCAACAAATAGTTGGACGATTCCACTGCAGTTCTTTCAGGCCTTTAGGATGTACATGTTGTACCTTCACAATGACTCTCATCAATGATCTTGCCTCAAAACAAATTTGAGTACAGCTACTTCTAACAGGTTTCCGCACATCTTAGGGCGGCTCTCACAGGAACCTTGGTTTAGGTTCTTAGTTTAAGAAGTCTAAGTACTAAGCAACAATCTGTTTCAGCACCTTTTGACCACAACAAAAGCAAAGAAAAGTCCTACATAAATAAGAACAAAGTTTATAAAGTGCTTATGAGATTACAAACATTTCAAATTAGAGCAATGCAAATAAATGTCCATTTCACCATCACAGGTGAATGCGGAATAAATGGGTCACGTTTCTGTCAAGATCTGACATTCCTTTCAAATCAGTAGTTTGGTCCAGCAGAGTTTGGAAAATAAAATTAAAAAAAAAAAAAAAACTTCATCATTAATGAATGAAATACATAAATACTTTAAATCCATCATAATCCATTCTTTCTAGAAATGCGAAATTCAAAAAAAGCACCAATTTCAAAAGGTCTGCTAGCACACTCTTCCGGGAGTAGGCCTGCCTGCATGGTTCACATTTGTAAACCTACTTTAAAGGTGAGTTCAACAAAATCAAACCATAACTTCTCCTTGGATTTTTGTTTAAACACCTTTTTTTTTGGGTATGTGTGTGAGATGTAGCATACAATACAGTAAAATGTCAAAGAAATGATAAAACAAAGGGACATTTTTAAGATGACTAATGCATTAAATTTGATTTTCTGTTTTTCAGTGCAAACATAAAACATCATGTCTTCTCCTCTTGCAGATTCAGAAGTGTGAAGGATGCCCATATGGAGTCACTCCTTGCTGTGGCTGGTTGCCTAAGGAGAAAAATAAATTCAACCAAACTTACAGATACAAAACTATTGCCCAGATAGCTGCTACCCTCTTGTCACTGCTCTCAGTATCAGCCGCAGGTACAGGGAAACAGAGTGACCAGAGAGTACCATCCTTGTCCTGAAAAACCCTTGTGGTAGGATTCAAGTACCACCCCGCAGAGAGGCCAACTTTGGTTCACAGTCCACACTTGCCAATGCAACGCCACAGGATTTAGTTTACTGGCCCATCCAAAGTGTCTCCCTCTGAACTAAACTACTTGGTATTAACTTTCAAAAGGAGTACAGTAAAAGTTTCATAAAACATTGAAAGTTCTCAAAATGCTTATAAAAGTCAGCAATTCTGCTTTAACACATAATTCGTAAGAGAACATTAGATTGGAACTGAGCAGTTTTCTGCAAATGGCCATAAGATATGTACCTCAGAACTGTGCAAGAGTATTTGCAGGTGCAAAAGTGTGTGTGTGTGATGACTCAAGCATGTGCCCATGTAGACATGCATGCCTGCACATGCACACAGAAACAAGGAATGGTCAGTAGATACCAAAAAATGACACAGGCTTAGAAACAGCTACTGCTTGTTTAACTCTGGAGTATTCAATGGGGGCCCCATTCATATGGGCCACGCTCTCAAAGCAGCCCTCTGGAGTTGTGTGGTGAACAGCTCAGCCTAGTCACCACTCTTCAACAATGAAGTCTGGTGTAACTGCTTATCAGGCAGCCGAGTATGTACCGTGGTTAAGAGGTGGGCTCTGGAAGGAGTGCCTCTGAGTTCAAGTCTCAGCTCTATTAGCTGAAAAACCTTGGGTAAATGAGTCAGTGTCCCTGTTCTTCAGTTGCTTCCTCATCTGTAATGTGGGAACAGTAATAATATGTAATCTCACAGGGTGGGTTAAAGTAAATCAATACATGGAAAGTCCCAGTGCCTGGGTCCTAGAAAGTACTCCATAAATGATGGCTTAACAAAAAGCTGAGCTCTGGTAGACAGGAATTAAGAGTAGATATCTTCCCCCAAACAGGTGCCACTTTATAAAATCATAGGTACCTATTTCTAAACACTAGAAGAAAAAATCTGCCTTAAGATTATATTTTCTATAAGAATAAGGATTCTGGAATTAGTGAAACATAATGAGATTTTAATTACAAATGTCTTTTAATAAACCACATCTATTAAACAGTAAACAGTAGCTAGAAATGAAGATTTACTTGATTTAACTGGCATTAAATGAGACCATAAGAGGAAAATATTTTTAAAGAAGAAAAAAAATATTGGGTATGCACTGGTAGAGACACTGAGGTGTAAAAGGGACATCCCTCTGTCAGAAACCAAGCTGCCCCTCAGTAATTACATGACTTGTTTCCTTACAGTATCAGCAGGCTACCAGACCTGCACCACTGCCTTCACCACAAACTGCTCTTCACTCTGGTACCTCACAAGCACATAATCCAAGACCAAGAGGAAACTGCTAGTCTCACTCATTGCATGGATGGACAAACTACATGACCCAGATAATGGCGGCCAAGTTGGCATCAAAATTTACGTCTCCTGACTTCCAGGCCAATATTCTTTGCATCACAGGGAGCTTGCTCCCATTTCTAAAAGGATTTGCTGTTCTATGACACCAGCACAGGGGTGATTCAATTCATTGAGATGAGTTATGATGAAATGGGCTATTGGTATATTCTCTAGAAAGGCAGCATATTAAAAAACAAACACAAACACCACACCAGCACTACAGGCAAGATTACTAGGGAGAAAACACTGCCTCGCCATGCTGTCTATGATGTTACAGGGTTTGATTGAGGAGTGACTATCAGAAGGGCAGGAGGGTGCAGTGGTTAAGAATATTCACAGTCTGACAGTTTAGTGCTGGCCTCCCTGTATCCGAAGATCTTTGGGAGGCCAGCTAACTTTATTCATCTGTATAATTAAGGGCATTAGCTGATGCTCCCTGAACTCTCCAGCTTTAAACAAAGGACACCTTTGATTCCATAGGAGTCCCCGCAACGAGAAGAAACATTTCTAGGTTCTGGTGGAAGCAAAAAGAAAGTATCTTCACTGAATTTGAGAAAAATTGGGGTTTTCCCAGGAAAAGAAGCATTCAAGCCAAAACCAAACCAAGACAGAATGAAAATACCTTGGGCTAAACCAAATACCATGAACACTGTACTGAGGAAGATGGTACCATCTTGGGAGAGCCGCCACTTTGTTTTGCTGGCTTATTTTTAATTTTCCAGGAGCCATCTGTTCCATGACACACAGGGGTACTTACTTGAAAGCTGCTTCTGGAGCTGCCGCACCAAGGCGGCCGTCTGCTGCTGCTGCTGGGTCTGCTGCAAGCCTTGCCTGGGAAACTGTAATGGTGACAGGAGAAAGGACAGCAATCATTCCATGGTGCCAATCACAGACAAGAACAGAGACTAACTTGTAGTGCCAGTCTGTAAGGTACTTCTCAACACTTCATGAAAAAACGGCCATGACCAGTGTGTGTGAATTTTCATCTACACCTTGCTGTACCTCTGGTGAACATCTGAAGTACCCCATCTATTCAGGAACCCACGCTCCAGGTTATTAGTTGGCATTTATTTGAAGAGCCCCATTGAAGAACTCCACACTACAGACGTAGCTCAGCAGTTCAAAGATCCTGGTCATCTCACCCTTTACCAGCTAGCTCATGAGGATCACGATATGAATATTGGCAAAATGAAAGCTCTCTGGTTGGAAGATTTGTTCAAGGATTACAGGCTGTGCCTTGCATAAATGGGAGAAAAGAATCTGGTGTGGCAGAGTGGTGCCCTAGGACTGGGGCTCATTTGGGACTATACCCTCCCCATGTGATGGAGGATGAAGGTTCGCTAATCCCACCCTCAGAGCCAAGGCCTGGGCAGGATGAGTGAGGCACTAACTTTAAGAAAGTGCTAATTCCCAGGGCCATGCAAATACAGGCTCTGTAGGAAGAATCAGGTTAGAGGCACAATATAGGCGGCCACATGCCCTGATTCTATCCACTAAGTTCATGCAAGAAATTGTGGTTATTCCAAAGGGGAAAAAAATCAGCATCTACTAGAAGCAAAATTACTTTTGGTTAGAATCACTGGTAGTGCCAATTTACTTTTTCTTCTTAATCTTCAAATTTCAGACTATCGTTTTCTCCCTTTTCTTTCTTTCCCTTCTCTCCTCCCCCGACCCTCTTCTCTCCTCCTCGTCTGTCACTGTCATAAAGGAGGCATTCTGACACAGGCACATACATCAGCACTGTGCTGGCTGTTTCCCATGTGCCCACCCTCCGTGTGCTCACCAGGCTGCCTGTGTGGAGAGCATCAACAAGGCTGGCCCCTCTGCCCTCCAACTTCTAGGTGGGGAGGGGGTGCTCCCAGGAGACTGGAGCACAGGAGCACAGTGAGGCTGGGAGGGAGCAGAGGGAAGTTTTGTTTTTGCCAATTTTCCTCCATGGGAATCTCTGCTGGCTGGACGCGCCCCACTCCAGGAAGGTTGCAGCTCTGGTCAGGTACCCTCCCCACCTCTCTCCCCTTCTTGTCCTACTGGGATTAGGGGCAGGCAGTGAGTGCGCCATCACCCACGGCTGGTTTTCCATACCTTTGTAATTCGTCTTTTGAAAAAGACTCCTCAGTTACCTAACGCAAGTACAACATCTATTTCCTCCTCAGAGCTTGCCAAGAATAGCCCAGGATTATAAGTACAGTTGCCAGATTTAGCAAATAAAAATACAGCATGTCTAGTTAAATGTGAATTTCAAATAAACAACATTTTAGTTCCAAGCATGTCCCAAATATTGCACATGACAAATACTACATTTGGTGTAAGTATATTCCATGCAGTACTTGGGATATACACTGAAGTGTTATTCGTTGTTTACCTGAAACTCAAATTTAACTAGGAGCCATGTATTTTATCTGGCAATCCTATCTTATCCTCTATTTAGAGGGCATTACCAAGCTGATACTTTTAAAACTGAATATTTGGCATGACAGCTGGTTCAACTGTTTCTCTCCCACCAGACAGTGAGTGACTGAAGGACAAGGGCTTGGCCTATCTACTGATGTATCTGTAGTATCCAGCCCTGCCAGGCACATAGCAGGTACTCAGTAGCAACTGATGGAATGACTAATTCTAATAGCCTTCAATTCCCACAACTTTCCTAATAACAAGAAAGATCCACAAAACTAATGAACTATTTCCTCCACCAATGTTACTATTTTCCCCAATACAAATTAGAGAAGCAGCAGCTTGCCATTTTATTCCATTGCCCAAATCAAGAGTAAAAAATAAAAATCAATCTTTCATTTATATGGAAATGTTAGTAAAGTAAGTATTCTTTTCTATTCAGTAGTTTTTATGCTTACTTGGGGAAACTACCCTATTTATTTAACAAAGCCTTATATTGTACTATGTGCCAGGTACTGTTCCAGACATTCTATGTGTCTATTAGCATATTTAATGCTGACTCAGCTGTAACTGTCCTCAATCTCTTATCCAAAGTCCTAAGACAGATATGTGCTTTGGAATCTGAACATATGCAGTTTACTAAGAAACATTCCTAATATGCAGACCAGGCAAAATGTAGGACAGCACTCCATAATCAAGCATATTACATTTCTGTAGCAAGCACATGAATAATTATATCAGATAGGATAAATGAAAAGAGCCTCATGTCTATTCAGGTCAGCTTTTGCCACCAATGAGTTCATGTCAAATTTTCCTGTTCACTTCTGACTGGTTAAGACTGCTGCCCCCAGAAAATGTCCCATATCTATACATCTATCATCTTGCAGACTTATTTCACTGTGGTAAACACATTTAAAATCTACTTTTAGCAATTCTGGAGTATACATTATTAACTATAGTTACCTTGCTATGCATTAGATCAACAAAACTTATTCCTCCTGTCTAAATGAAACTTTGGACCCTCTGACCAAACACTACATTCCCCTCAAGGCCATCCATGATTGAAAATATCAACTTCCAAATATTAACTTATTAGGAAATAATTACAGATTCTAAAAGGCTGTCTATAAAGATGTCTAAGCTGATTGAATAGCATATTGGGGTACATGGTATATAAACAGTAAACATTTATTCATTCAACAAACACATAGCTGCCTTCTTTATGTTCATTTAAAGCCTACTTCAAATAGAGTATTTCACAGAATAAAACACTGTAGTGGTTGCCTCAGATACTACATTTTGCAGAGCCTAAACAGTAATGTGTACACGTGTGAGCGTGTGTGTGTTGGGGAGTGCAAGGTGGTCTGAGGGTGGCTTAAGAGGTAGTACCTAGTCAGAGGGCCTCAAATTGTGATCCAGGGATTCCTGGGAGAGGTCCCCAAGACTCTATTAGGTTACCTGCAAGCTCAAAACCATTTTCAAAATACTACTAAGACATTATCTGCTTTTTTCACTTATTTTCTGATGCACATACATTACAGCTTTCCAGAGCCTACATAACATGTGCTATTACAACAAATCAAATGTTCTCTATTAAACCAGACATTGAAGAAATTTTCAAAAATGTAACACAGGCCAGGCACAGTGAGTCACCCCTGTAATCCCAGCACTCTGAGAGGCCAAGGAGAGCAGACAGCTTGAGCCTCAGAGTTAGAGACCAGCCTGGGCAACATGGCAAATCACCATCTCTACAAAAAATTATGAAAATTAGCCAGGCATGGTGGTGCATGCCTGTAGTTCCAGCTACTTGGGAGGCTGATGTGGGAGGATCACTTGAGCCCAGGAGGTCAAGGCTGCAGTGAGCTGTGATTATACCACTGCATTCCAGCCTGGGTAACAAAGAAAGACCCTGTCTCAAAAAAAAGTAAAACCATGTCATTTTCATATAACTTTATTTTGAAACATATGCCTATTTTTCATAAAAGCATGCTACTTTCAGTAACATGAGTTTATCTTTAGGTACTAAACATAACAATATTTGGCATTAACAATATTTTTTATTTCTAACATGGTAAATATTGATACACAAAAGCTCTTTCGGTCTGCAATAATTTTTGAACATGAAGGGATTCTGAGGCCAAGAAATTTGACCAACTTCCTTAAACTGACCAGAAATACATGGTCTATGTCTACAATCTTCTTACAGTGTTTCATCACATCTGCTTCCTCTTAAGGCCTCTGAATACGAATTTTAACTTGCTTTTATCTGTACATGCACAGGCACTAGGCCCCAGATGCAATTTCTCTGGGCTCTGGAGCACCTGCCACCAGGAGACGAGGGCTGCCTCCAACACCCTACAGAAGCCTCACCACTGAGCATTTCAATTCAAACTGCACCCCTCCTGTGAAGAACTGAACCCTGTATGTGGCTGAGAAAGCACAAAATCACTGGGGGAAATTTAAAGGATTATCCTCCTGGGACTCCTTTTTTTTTTTTTTGAGACGGAGTCTCGCTCTATCGCCCAGGCTGGAGTGCAGTGGCCGGATCTCAGCTCACTGCAAGCTCCGCCTCCCGGGTTTACGCCATTCTCCTGCCTCAGCCTCCCAAGTAGATGGGACTACAGGCGCCCGCCACCTCGCCCGGCTAGTTTTTTGTACTTTTTTTTTTTTTAGTAGAGACGGGGTTTCACGGTGTTAGCCAGGATGGTCTCGATCTCCTGACCTCGTGATCCACCCGTCTCGGCCTCCCAAAGTGCTGGGATTACAGGCTTGAGCCACCGCGCCCGGCCCCTCCTGGGACTCCTTTCTAGACTTCCTGAATTAGAATTTCTGTAGCTAATGTGCTAGAAATCTGAATTTCAAAATGGCTCCCCCAGGTGGTTCATGTGCTTGGTGAGATTTTGGAATCATCACTGTGGTGGGAGTTGAATTTTTAATTTACCAAAACAGGTCAATAAATAGGTTCAGTGAGGTGTAACTAGAGGTCCCCCGAATCATAATCTATGTGTTTTGCATTCCCTCTTCAAATGTGAGAAATGAAGTGGGAAAGATTCTTTTGGCCGATATCCATACTGGAGATGATCTCTCCCCTCTGTGCCTTTGCAGATGTTCATCCCTTCTCCTGGAATACACTTCCTCCCCACTTCATTCCACTCTACCCTTCCCATAAATCGACTCATCCTTCAAAGATCAGCTGAAGTTATCATCCATTCCCTCATGCATTTAAAGAGTGAATCACTGCTTTTGTACCCTTAGTACTGTGTAAATGCCTCTATTAGCAAATACACGGTTTAACATAATTGCTTCTCTCTCTAGGATTCTGGATTTTTATTTCTCAGAGGCAGAAGCCGTGCCATGCTCCTGCTCTAACCACAAGACCAAATATCCAGCTTAATACCGTCAGGTGTAACTAATCAACATGGCATAACCACTCTCCAGGAAATACCATTGTTTGAATTAAAAAAAAAAAAAAACACAAAAAACAAAAACAAAAATGTATTTACTGTAGTTCCCAGGTACTTGGAAGGCTGAGGTGGAAGGATCACTTGAGCCTAAGACTTTGAGGCTGCAGTGAGCCATGATCATACCACTGCACCCCAGCCTGGCTGACAGAGTGAGACTCTGTCTCTAAAATAAATTAAAATTAAAATTCTGAAAATGTATTTTGATGTATTTTTACTTTTATTCAATAACATTTACTTCTTCTGCTCAATCACAGCATAGGTAAAAATGTGCTGCTAATTAGTAATTTCTATTTAAATAAACATCATTTAAATATTTTTTTGTCTCAAAACTTGAGCTTGCCCCATCAGCAGAAGCATATACTGACAAGATCAACCACAGGACTGATGCGGTGATGGACCTGCTGATGCTCAGATGGTCTGGACGCCTTGCCTCCTGAATTGTGTTTTTCCGTTCTTACGGATAATGTGTGATTTTAACAAAGGTTTTTTTCATTGCTTTGACATTCAACAAATGAGTCATTCAACAAATATTTACCAAAATCCAAGCAATCTTCTGGGTTCCAAGGCCACCAAACTGAATAAAATACATCCCTTCCCCTATGACAGTTATGAGGTTTTTGTTGTGACCACTCCATTTGTTAGCAAAAGAACAAAGCAGCAAGGCAACATTTATTTTAAAACTGTACTACCAACTGATGGAGTCCACAGATTCCTCCGATGAACGAAGCATGGTCGTCCATCAGTACAAGCGGCAGCAGAGGAACAACAATGTATACAGGGGCCTCCACCGAGCACCTGGGAAAAACTTGTGCATGCACTCAGCCACATCTCCACCCTCACAGGGCAGCACACTCTCAGTCCACACTCTCAGACAGGGCTAGCAGCTGATGTGTTTCAGAATTTGTTGTGTGTTTATTTTCAAGGTAACTAGTAACTTGCACAGAGTCATCTTTTTTATTTTGAGACAGAGTTTTGCTCTGTCGCTCAGGTTACAGTGCAGCGGTACGATTTCGGCTCACTGCAAGCTCCGCCTCCCGGGTTCCACCATTCTCCTGCCTCAGCCTCCCGAGTAGCTGCGACTACAGGCGCCCACCATCACGCCCGGCTAATTTTTTGTATTTTTAGTAGAAACGGAGTTTCACTGTGTTAGCCAGGATGGTCTCTATCTCCTGATCTCGTGATCCACCCGCCTCGGTCTCCCAAAGTGCTGGGATTACAGGCGTGAGCTACCGTGTCCGGCAGAGTCATCTTTTTAAATCTGTACACAGTTTAGTAAGAAAAAAGTACTATATCAAATATATTGGCTATGCAGTTACCAGAAATCTGATATTTCTTCCCCAACCTCTTTCTATAAATATTACTTCTTCTTTTCCTTCCAAAAGAAAAAAAAAATTTCCAAATTCATGCAAAGGAAGGCAATGTTGCTCAATGTTCTCTGGACCTAATGTCTTCCACTTCAAAAGGAGAATCATATTATCTGTACATGCTACTTCCTAATTCCAGAGGCAGTCTGAAAAAATATCTCAACTTCTCTGAATGGAACAAATAAATTTCTTGAGGAAGAGTAAAGGACAATTTCACAAGTGATCACTGACTAAAAGTTAATATAATTAAGTAACGATTGCTACCATTATGCATATTTTTAAAAGGCAAATATTCAATGTAATATGAAATGGACACAAGGATCGGGCGATGTGAAAAGCCAACTATTTACAGCTTTCTGTTAGCATATTTTTTTAAGTCACCAAACTAAGACAACCTGAGTTTAAGATGAAAGGAAATGACGCAGTAGGATGGTGTCGACATTATTTTCTTAACACCAGAAGGAGTTTTAAAGAAAAGATCATGGTCTGTCAACATATTTAGTTAAGAGTTAATTTAATCATAACAACACATAAGCATTAAAAATATTTTTCTAGTCAAGAACTATAATGTAGGCCAAAATCAGACATGCCAAATATATTTTCCCAGCAAGGGCACCATGTCTTTATTTCCAGATGTTTTTCCTTCACAGAATACAAGCAACTTAAGTAAGTAAATGACAACACAGGCATTGATATTAAGTCCGGGCCGGATTTAATTTGTAAACATAGGCTTTTCTTAGTCCTTCTTGCTCTTTTCACAGAAAACTGTTTTCTGGTGACATGTTTTAAAAAAGCACTAATTTCTGTCCTGAGTCACTTTTACAAGTTGTTAACTTCTTATTAAGTTTTTACAGTGATTTTTTACAGCCAAAACCAAGGGATGATCATTGTCCCACACATCCTAGCTGATGCCAATGAGCAAAGAGATGAACAAAATAGTCAAAAAGCAATGAATCCATTCTGCACATGTACCCCAGAATTTAAAGTATAAAAAAAAAAAAATAGCTGGGCATGGTGGTAGGCACCTATAATCCCAGCTACTCGGGAGGCTGAGGCAGGAGAATCGCTTCAACCAGGGAGGCAGAGGTTTCAGTGAGCCGAGATCACACCACTGCACTCCAGCCTGGGTGACAGAGGAAGACTCTGTCTCAAAAAATATATATATATATTTTATGAGCTCCTAGAATGCATTAAAATAGTTGTGGGCAACAAGCTAAGCTAAAAGAAAGAGAACTAGTTCTGTTCCTCCCTTACAACAGCAACAAAAGAAGCAAAAAAGATACTATTTTCATTAATTTAAACAGAAACTTGAATTCCCAACTCCCAACAAAAAAAATTAACCATTAATTTTCTTTTTCGTTTCAAAAAAAAAGAGCAATGAATCAAATCCTACTGCCTTCAACATCTGCCACATTCAGCCTCCTCCATCAAGGCTTCCCAAACTTCTCTCACCTTCTGACCTTTTATTATTTCAGTTGAATTATGTTCCCTAAAAAAGACATGTTGGAGTCCTAACACCCAGTACCTCGGAATGTGACCTTATTTAGAAACAGGGTCTTTACAGTGGTAATCAAGCTGAAATTAGGTAATTAGGATGGGACCTAAACCAATATGACTGATGTCCTTATAAAAAGTGGAAATTTATAAGGACTGGTGTCCTTACAAAAAGTAGACACGTATATGCACAGTGAGAATGCCTGTGAAGGTGAAGGCAAAGCTCCGGGTGCTGCTTCTATGGGCTGAGCGATGCCAAAGAGTCCCAGCAAGCCACCAAAAGCTGGAGGAGAGGCATGGAACAGATTCTCTCTCACAGTCCTCAGAGGAAACCAACTCTGCAGACACCTTGATCTTGGGCCTCTGGTCTCCAAAACAGACAATACATTTCTGTTGTTGAAGACATCCAGTTTGTGTACTTTGTTAGGGAGTTCTAGCAAACTAATAAAATGCCTCCAGCTCTTCTATCAAAAATTCAGCAACTGTAAACTACTTTCCACAGGCAGTGCTGCCGTTGAGCCACTTCCTATGATTCTAAGTCCTCTAGTGGCAGGAAGCGATGTTTCACCAGCATGCTCTATAACATCTGGCAGGGTACTGGTCTCTACCACACATACCATGACTGCAATGACTTCTGCACTACCCTAAGAAAAAAGCATTTATTGAATTCAACTGTGAATGTCATCAGATAGCAGCAGGACAAGTCATGGGATGGGTGGCAATGTGTTACCATTACCACTTCTGCTTTGATACAGCATGAATCAGAACCCCAAAACAGGAAGAGTTCACTTATCTTCAACAGCTACCTTACCACCCTCTTCTCTAATAAAGAAAAAAAAAAAAAGGATAGCTTTGGCTACTACCAAGAACTGAATCTGCTGGAGATGTTTATAAAATATAAATAAATATATTTATAATACATATAATGTATCTTAGTGGAACTATTAAGAAAAAGAAAAATACCAAAAGATAAAAGGAAATACAAAATTTTTCTTGCCAGCCATGGTGGCTCACGCCCATAATCTCAGCACTTTGGGAGGCCCAGGCAGGTGGATCACCTGAGGTCAGGAGTTCAAGACGCCTGGCCAACATAGTGAAACCCCGTCTCTACTAAAAATAAAAAAATTAGCCAAGTGTGATGGTGCGTGCCTGTAATCTCAGTTTCCTGGGAGGCTGAGGCACAAGAACTGCTGGAACTCGGGAGGTGGAGGTTGCAGTGAGCCAAGATTGCACCACTGCACTCCAGCCTGGGCGAGAGAGCAACACTCTGTCTCAAAAACAAACAAACAAACAAACAAAAACAAAACAAAATAAAAAAAACACAGCAAAGCACAGGAAGAAGCATGACTGGAAAACTGGAGACAAAGAAATTTGGGGAAGAGGTATGTGGATGAACCTGAGTGGTTGAAAACTGTGAAGATATCTGTATCCTATGTGAGTGCTCGCCAGTGGATGACCTCAGCAGAGGAAGATTTTAATAATCAAGTGGATAGGATGACCCATCCTATGGACACCACTCAGCCTCTTTCCCCAGCCACCCCTGTCATTCCCCAATGGGCCCATGAACAAAGTGGCCACGGTGGCAGGGATGGAGGTTACGCACAGGCTCAGCAACATGGACTTCCACTCACAAAGGATGACCTGGCTACGGCCACCACTGAGTGCCCAATTTGCCAACAGCAGAGACCAATACTGAGCCCACGATATGCCACCATTCCTCAGGATGATCAGCCAGCTACATGGTGGCAGGTTGATTATATTGGACTTCTTCCATCATGGAAATGGCAGAGGTTTGTCCTCACAGGAAGACACTTACTCTGGATGTGGGTTTGCCTATCCTGAATGCAACGCTTCTGCCAAGACTACTGTCCACGGACTCACAGAACACCTTATCCACCATCATGGTATTCCATACAGCACTGCCTCTGACCAAGGCACTGACTTTATAGCTAAAGAAGTGCAGCAGTGGGCTCACACTCATGGAATTCACTGGTCTTACCATGTTCCCCATCATCCTGAAACAGCTGGATTGATAGAATGATGGAATGGCCTTTTGAAGTTACAATTACAATGCCAACTAGGTGACACTGTATGAAGATAGGCCATGTGTGCTGTGAATCAGCATCCAATATATAGTACTGTTTCTCCCATAGCCAGGATTCACAAGTCCAGGAATCAAGGGGTGGAAGTGGAAGTGGCACCACTCACCATCACCCCTAGTGATCCACTAGCAAAATTTTTGCTGCCTGTTCCCACAACATTACGTTCTGCTGGCCTAGAGGTCTTTTAGTTTCAGAGAGAGGAACACTGCCACTAGGAATGCAATGATTCCATTAAACTGGAAGTTAAGATTGCCACCTGGACACTTTGGGCTCCTCCTGCCTTTAAGCCAACAGGCTAAGAAGGGAGTTATAGTGTTGGCTGAGGTGACTGACCCAGACTATCAAGATGAAATCAGTCTACTACTTCACAACGGAGGTAAGGAAGAGTATTCATGGAATATAGGAGATCCATAAGGGCGTCTCTTAGTGTTACCATGCTCTGTGATTAAGATCAATGGGAAACTACAACAGCCCAATCCAGACAGGACTACAAATGATCCAGACCCCTCAGGAATGAAGGTTTGGGTCACTCAACCAGGAAAAAAAATACAACCTGCTGAGGTGCTTGCTGAAGGCAAAGGGAAAACAGAATGGGTAGTAGAAGAAGGTAGTCATCAATACCAGCTATGACCACGTGACCACTGGCAGAAAAGAGGACTGTAACTGTCATGAGCATTTCTTCCTTTTGTTAAAAACATGTTTGTGCAGCTGTACACTTGTACTATCTTAATTTTATTTCCTTTTCCTTTACCATATGACACAGGATTTACTGACTTCATATCAGCATTTAAGTATTGTTAACTTTATATAATAATATTTGGGTTGGGAATTAGTGCGTTTTCGGTTATACGAAGGACAGCTGTATTATGTTAGCTGTAATTATGACCTTACGATTGTCTTTATTTGAAGATTATGTCTGATCTCAGGAGATGTGTATGGGCTCAAGATGACAAGGGGTGGGCTTGTGATGGTTAATACTGAGTGTCAACTTGATTAGATTGAAAGATGCAAAGTATTGTTCCTGGGTGTGTCTGAGGGTGTTGCCCAAAGAGATTAACATTTGAGTCACTGGGCTGGGGAAGGCAGACCCACCCTTAATCTGGTGGGCACCATCTAATCAGCTGCCAGAGAATATAAAGCAGGCATAAAAACATGAACAGGAGAGACTGGCCTAGCCTTCCAGCCTACATCTTTCTTCCATATTGGATGCTTCCTGCCCTCAAACACTGGACTCCCACGTTCTTCAGTTTTGGAACTCAGACTGGCTCTACTTGCTCCTCAGCCTGCAGATGGCCTATTGTGGGACCTTGTGGTCATGTGAGTTAATACTTAACAAATTCCCCTTTATATATATGTATCTATTCCATGAGTTCTGTCCTTCTAGAGAACGCTAATACATATACCAACTGCTAAATGCAGAAACATAAGAGTTAGAAAATCACCATTTTGTACCCATTACAGAGTAAGAACTAGTGTTTGGTAGTATAATAGGGCAACAACGGTTTACAATAATTTACTATATGTCTCAAAATCACTAAAAGAGTAGAAATGGAATACAAAGAAGCACAAAGCAACACAAAGTAACGCAAAGAAATGAGAAATGCTTGAGGTGATGGGTACCCCAATTACCCTGATTTGATCATTACACATTGAAAGCTTGTATCGAAATCTCACCTGTACCACATAAATATGTACAAATATTATGTATCTATAATTAAAAATAAAAGAATTAAAACTTAAAAAAAGAAAATAATTTTTCCACAGCCATACTAAAAATGAATTTAGGCAAGAATAATTTAATAGATGCTAACAGTAGTGTGTGAAGATTTGATGATTAATGACAGATTTATCAAACTATTCTCATAAATTATTAATTACAAGGGAAAATAATAAGTTCACAGTGGGGAGATTTATCAGACACAAGACACACAAAAGGATTAAAGTAACATTACCAACAATGTATATCCTAATGTTATACACTGAAAAGGACACAATGGCACCTCTAATACTGTTGCCAAAAGTGTATAATCTGAATCTAATCATGATTAATCTAGGCAGATAAATCTAATTGAGTAGCATTCTACAAAATAAACATTCCATACACCCTAAAAATGTCAACTTCATGAAGACAAAAAGGCAGCTTTGGAGTTGGTCTAGATGAAGGTGAGTAAAAAGACATGAAAGCTAAATGCAAAATGTGATGATCCTGAACTAGGGGGGAAAAAATCAACGCAATAAAGAGCATTAATTGGTCTATTTGCAAGAGTTATAGGTTATAAAGCATTGTAGTAATGTTCAGTTTCCTAATTTTAATAATAATACCCAGTTTTTAGAAGAGAATATCCTTGTTCTTGGAAACAAGAACAAGCTAAAGCACGTGGGGGAAAGAGGCACATGTAAATGGTGGCAGGTGGGGAGAGCGAAAGAATAATAAAGCAATGTGACAAAACGTTAAGAATTCGTGTATTTGGGTAAAGGGCTTGGGGAAATTCTTTGTACTATTCTTGCAACTTTTCTGTCGTTTGAAATTATTTCAAAATAAAAAGTTGTATCTTGTTCTTGTATGGGACACTAGACTCAGCTAACAGTGTTGCATCCTTCTACAACATTTGCTAAGTAACAGTCAGCCAGTTCCTGCTGATACACATCAGGTAAGTAGGCAGTCAGTGCAGTTTTACATACTACCTCTACTTTAAAAAGGTTTTCTGAAGTAGATTGCAATAAATGTCACAAACATATATATATATATTTTAATCAGAGCTGGAAAAACTTGATCAATAATTAAAAGAATTAACTTAAAATTAAAAGAATAACTTAAAAATGGGGAAGAGGCCGGGCATGGTGGCTCATGCCTGCAATCCCAGCACTTTGGGAGGCCAAGGAGGGTGGATCACCTGAGGTCATGAATTCAAGACCACAGTCTGGCCAACATGGTGAAACCCCATCTCTACTAAAATTACAAAAATTAGCTGGGCATGGTGACAGGTTCCTGTAATCCCAGCTATCCGGGAGGCTGAGGCAGGAGAATTGCTTGAACCTAGGAGGCGGAGGTTGCAGTGACCTGAGATCGCACCACTGCACTCCAGCTTGAGTGACAGAGTGAGATTCTGTCTCAAAAGAAAAAAAAAAGAAAGAAAAGAAAGAAAGAAAAAAAAGGGCTGGGGGTGGGGGGGCACGGAACAAACTGGCTTAGGTAGAATTTGTTAAATGTACTATGGATGCCCTATTCCAGTTGACCATGTTCTGGTCAATAAGTTGTCCGTTTTGGACACAGTTCTTTAACCACCTAATTCTACTCTGATCCCTCCTCATGTACTATGGCTACACTGTGTTGTTCCCCCTTTTCTACAAGTTGTGAAAGCATTCAGTTTAAAAATCCTGTGCTGAAGGCAGTCTACACTAGTGTTTCCCAAAGTGTGAGACATGTGCGGTAAGCCAGCTCGCCATAGGTAGGGCTCATTCATGCAATTCACATTGCTCAGTTGAATGGAGATTCCCTTCTAAATTCTTTTTGTATTTACTTTCACAGGTATTTCCAATATGTGGCAAGTGATAATAATTACAGTTGGTAGTGATAAAATGCTTCTTTGAAAAATACATTTATTTAAGCAAATAGAATAAGATGACAGTTTTAAACAGTAATTAATGAAACAGGAATATGGCATCGCAAAAGTAAATGCTGTTGAAAATGACTAAGGTTTAGAAAACTTTGATGGCTATACATAATGCAACCTTTTTTTTTTTCTCTTTTGAGACAGAATCTCACTCTGTCACCCAAGCTGGAGTGCAGTGGTGCCATCTCAGCTCACTGCAACCTCTGCCTCCCAGGTTCAAGCAATTCTCCTGCCTCAGCCTCCCAAATAGCTGGGATTACAGGCACCTGTCACCACGCCCATATGAAGCTAGAGAAGTGAACTATCCGACTGCGAGTTACATGAAAATTCTTGCAGCAAGAGCTAACTCACTGAAAAACAATTTCTTATTGAAGATAATAGATAATATTTTAGTAAGCACGCCCATGGTTTTTGAGATTATAGTAAAAAAGTACAGTAAGATAACCTTTTAAACATACACAGTAAATCATCATTTTAACATTGTTTAGGAAAAAAAGCGTCTCGACTTAAAAATTTTTGTCTGTGGAATAGTCTAAACAACATTGAAGAAGAATAATGGTATAACCTACTGAATCCCAAATATTTACTTGTATCTTCCTATGAAAATAAATATACCAGCTACAACGACAACAAAATTCTGGTAAAGTTCTAGGAAAAAATCGCTAGGGTATATTTAGGCTATGTTGATTCTTAACAATCTTATGAACATGAAGAATGCAACCTGCTTTTAAAGAAGAAACCCACATGTCTGATTCCAAAACACCAGGCCTTACCAAGGGCTGCTGGGGCTGCATTGCTTGGAGACCAAGGGTTTGACTCTGGGGCTGCAAGGACTGCTGGGGCTGGGGAGCCTGCTGGGGCTGGGGCTGCTGGGGCTGCTGCATCTGGAAAGAGGGTAAAAAGGTTATACACTTAAAAGAAGATAATAGCATTGCTGAATCTGTTTCCCCACATACCTTTTATCTAATTTTTATGTTGTAGTAAAAACAATATATACCTGCCTGCTGCATCTCTACCTTTCTGAACCTCATTCATCCTTTTGAGTGTAAGACCTAAACCTGCTCATCCATGAAGCCTTCTAGGACCACCCAACCCCACAGATCTCTTCCTGTGGCAGTCAGTATTGCTGTCTATACCACGCTGCGCTGTCTGGGGCCATCCTTTCTGCTTACTGTTTTAATTCCTTTCATGTCATTTGTCCTTCCACATGTTTTATCCCTTCTTACCCTACAGGTTGGACAGGGACTGCTCAGTAGTAATCTTCTCATTCCTTATGATACCTGGCAGAATTCTTATAGACCCCCCCCCCCCAAAAGGAAGATGCAGACTAGTCGCCATGAGACCTTCTGGAATAATTTACATCATAAATTCAGAAATCATGTCAGTAACAGGGTTGGCTCAAACACACAGCTCTTGGGAAATGCTTCCAAGTCACAGAAGAAGCACAGACCAGACATCCACCAGGTGGGACACAGAGGAGAGAAAAATATTAATAGTTGCTTTGTCTTAATGACCTTTAAAATTTCCTCCACCCAAACACTTCATCCTGATAATGACAGTCTAGACATTTCTTCATCTTTTGCACTTTTCCAACTTGGTTTGCATACTATCCCCTCAATTATTGGTCTTCTTTACAGCCAAGTAATAAATAGTTATTGCCATATGGCATTTCTCACTAAGTGACAACGCTCATGGATCTGGAATCCTAGCAGAGGTCTGGGGAGCATGATCCCAACAAGAACAATGCAAGTTGGATGCAAATCACAATGATTGCAATATGATTCTCCAGTTAGTCCTCTAGAATCTCTTCTAAGAAAAATTAACGCAACTTCATCATTATTAACTTTTTCCTTTACAGAGGTGGCCAGTCACCAAAAAAGAAGTATAAAGTATAATCCTGATGTAGAAGCAAATCACTTATCTCCAGGGGAGAATGTGTTGATGATGAAAAAATTACCAGAAGGACATATTATGCTAATTAGGATAAAAAGTACACATGGTTCAATAAGAAAAGGCTTTCCATATTTGCAGCCTTGAAAAACACCAACACAAGATTTAAAACTGGTAAGTAAACAATGTGGTAACTTTCCTCGGTGATTTGGAAATGAGAAATTCTAAACTAGAGCAAAATATAAATTATCAATCCTAAAAAATTCTGAAACATAGCCTCAGATCTTGGAAAAAATGATTTAAGAAAGTGAGTACTAATAGTTATATTAATAATATTAGTCATAACATTAATTGTAAAATTATCAAATGAGTGGTTTACTTGAATATTCTTATTTAATCCTTTCTACATATTTAAGAGATAAGTACTACAAATATTTTGTCATGACAAAACAGGATTAGAGGGCTTTTATCATTGGAAACAACATCTATACAATGATTGAGATTACTATCTGTAGGCCATACTCTCCTAATTGGTGTTATGAATTTTGTGATATAACTTTTTTTTTTTTTTTACATTTTTAACAGGTCACAAATTGGGATGGAACTAATGACATCTTACTACTAATGGCATCTTATAATTGGGAAGCCCAGTTCCAGAGGGTGTGTTGGCTTTTGCCTGTTACCTGGGCACTACCCAGAATTTTGTAGATCACACTGAATTCAGACTCAAACCCACCTGAGCTTGTGGTTCAAATGCTCAGGGGAGATACTTGTTTCTCCCCTCTACCCAGTGTCAAGGATAAGACATCCAAGCTCCTTTGTGTCCCTTTCTGTATGGCAGGTTTGCTTCTCACTGACCTCACACTGAGATGAGAGTATAGCCCTTGGGCACTCCAGCTGTACTAGACTCCTCATTTTTGGTGTTCTGTTCTTAGTAGTATATAAAATAAGAGTGTATCTCAAGTTGGACTGCTGATAAGATTAGAGCCCACCGCACAGTCTCCTTAGGAAATCTCCAATCCAATAACATAGGACAAGCTTGTTAATATTAAAGACAAACGACACAGGTAAACAACATAATGGCCTATAGTTTTTAAATAAGCAAGTCAGAAACAAGAATGTATTGAGGAAGCTGGGTGTGGTGACTCGTGCCTGTAATCCCAGCACTTTGAGAGGCTGAGGTGGGCGGATCACTTGAGGTCAGGGGTTTGAGACCAGTCTGGCCAACATGGTAAAATCCCGTCTCTACTAAAAACACACAAAAAATTAGCCAGGTGTGGTGGCGAGTGCCTGTAATCTCAGCTACTCAGGAGGCTGAGGCAGGAGAATTGCTTGAACCCAGGAGGCGGAGGTTGCAGTGAGCCGAGATTGCAACACTGCACTCCAGCCTGGGCAACAGAGGGAGCCTCCATCTCAAGAAAAAACAAAAATGTATCAAGGGAAAGAACCCTTTATCTAAGTGACTTAAAATGTACATCAAATAAGTGAATGACAGTTCTCTGGATTCTAACAGAGATAAGATGAAATATCCTTTGAAACAGTCTATATTCCTCCCATTTCACAGGCTTATCAGACCAGAGGTGTTACAGAAATGTTTTTAGATTGCAGAATGCTCTAGGAATCTGATGAAAGCTCTGGATGGCTCAGTTTTTTGTTTCCACATTTATGAAACTTTAAAAAAAATTGCATGGCTCCTGCTTAAACAGAGGCTGGGTAAGCTGAGGCTAACTCTATAAAAGGCATCCGTCTGCCCTCCCAAATCTTTGTGAAATGGGAAGAATGTTCTGCAAAACGTACTCTTCTGCCCATAACCTGGTAGATACACAGAGAAAATACAATTCTTGACAAGTTGTAAATTGTACCAATGTAGCTCCTAGCATCAAATACATAGGGCTCCTTGGAATTTGGCAACTGATGTCTACTGTGTTTTTCATTTTTTATGACTGTTGCATATTTGCACTGTCTGAAGGAAGACGGCATTGCCCTCATCTCCCTGCCCCGTACCTGGAGGAGTCTCTGCTGCTGTCGTACTTGCGGCTGTCTGGGTCTCATGGGATCCTGAGGCAGGGGCACGGAGGGAAGGTTTGGATGTGCAGAAGTCAGCACAGCATCAATTCCCCCGCCCACCAGAGGGCTCTGCTGTAGAGCCTGATGGTTCAGTCTGGCAAAGAATAATGCAACTTGGTTCAGGCCCAAGCATAATGTCAAACTTTTAATCAGTGCTACCAGCACATTACATACACCACCCAAGAAACAATCAGTGCTCAATAATCCTTTGCACAATTCAAATAGACTAAAGTCCAGCGGTTAAAATAATAGATGTGACCACTTGAAAAAGGACAGCAAGCACATGACTTAAAATAAAATTGCAGTCATGCAATAAATCACTGTTTAAACATTTAATAGTTTTTAATAACGAGGAATATTAATTGAGCATTTACTTTGAAGCAGGCACTGTACAAAAGGGCTGAAATGTGTTACTTCATTTACTCCCCACCAGAGAGCCCTTTAAGGTCAGCAGTTTTGTTATCCCTACTTTAAAAATGAAAAGACAGGCCGGGCGCGGTGGCTCAAGCCTGTAATCCCAGCACTTGTGGAGGCCGGAGATGGGCCCGATCACGAGGGTCAGGAGATCGAGACCATCCCTGGCTAATCATGATGAAAACCCTGCGTCTACTAAAAAAGACAAAACGAGCCGGGCGAAGGGTGTGCGGCGCCTGTACGTCCCAGCGACACGGAGGCTGAGCAGAGAAGGCGTAAACCGCCGGGAGGTTGGAGCTGGCAGTGAGCTGATATTCTCGGCCCACTGTTACTTGCCAGTCCGGGTGTACAGAGCAAGTTCGGAGTTTTTGGTCTCCGTTCTGTCTCATAATATAAAAAAAAAAAAAAAAAAAAAAAAAAAATGAAAAGACAGGGCTAGAGGTAACTTATTAAGGCTACTTAAAAAGCAGATGGCACAGGTGGGATTTGAACCCAGAACCTTTGGGCTTTGAAGTTCAAGTTTGTGGGCCATGCTATGCTGCTATTTATTACAAAAATAGTACATACAACGCATATTTTCCAAATTATTATGCAAAATATCTGTTTTCTCAAATGTGTTACCATCAACCTTGCCAACTTTCCAAAGAGCGGTTACTTGGAGTCATCATGCAGCCATTGACGATAATAGATGGGAGCTGTGCTGCTATCTACTAGATTGACACGTTTTACATGACACTTCTTCTAAGACAATACTATCCAGCAGAACTTTCAATGATGGCTGCAATGTTTTCTCTCTGTGCTGTCCAATAAGACAGCGACTGGCCACAAGGACAAACTACACAATTTTGGGGTCTCAGTGCATAATGAAAACACAAGACTCCCTGATCAAAACTTAGTAAGAATTTCCACAGAGAAACTGCAGAGCATTAAACTAAGCATGAAGCCTTTTTAAACACAGGCCCTTCTAAACACAGTGCACTTCACACACCATTGAAGCTAGTCCTGCTGGCCACATGTGGCTACCAATGAACACTTGAAATGTGACTAGTGTAACTGAGGAACTAAATTTTTAATTTTAAATAGTCTAAATTTAAATAGCCACAGGTGGTTGGCAGCTACTATAACAGACAGTGCAGTTATATGCTCTAAGGGATCTAATTAAACAAGAACAGAAAAAAAGTCTATCATAATCCTGTTTTGCCAAACATCTCTGAGGTGGAAAAGGCAGAAACTAAGTTATAACAAAAATCTCATGTGCACTATGCACAATTAGTATTGGAATCATACATTTTATTGCTCCAATCAACAAATTCTAGAAAGGCATTCCTAACAATAACCAAGAGTTTTCTCTGTTAGATATGTTCAGAGAATTTTTAAAAGAGAAGAGAAAAAAAAGAACACTGAAGCAAACACAGTATCATTTAAAGATTGTTACACTCATGTCTTGGAAGATGTGGGTCAAAACTATAGGGATCTTTAATGAAATGAACAAGATGGAGCATTCTTTATGTTGAACCTCTATCTAGATACTACTAAAACTGAGATGACAGAATGCAAATTATTTGCAAATGCGCAAGCTCATAAAAACAATGATAAAGTACCATGCCCCGTAAGAAGCATAAGAAACCCAAGAATGTGACTGTTCATTATTGCCATCAACATTTCTACATGTATCACCTCTGAGAGCCAGTCAGGGGCTGCAGGTACGGCGAGGCCTGCTGCTGAACATAGCCACTCGGCTGCTGCTGAATCTGTCTGAGTCTTTCCATTAGCACAGGGTTGGAATGTGCGGCCGGATAGGCTCTGGAGTTATAGCTGGGAGACAAGACCACACTGCCAGCCTGCTGCTGCGATGTCTGCTGCAAAGGCATCTGTGTCCCGTACATTGTATAGCCCTGGGGCATGGTCTGCAGGTAGGCACAAGGGAAGAAGTCAACATTCCAATTTATCACCCAGTTTTCCCATCACTACGATATATGGGGCAAAAACAAACTCATGAGGACTCCCCTGAAATTCATTGTTTTCAAAGGTTCTCCTAACTCAAAATTTGAGGAGGACTACCCTGGATGTAGGGAATCTGGCCAGAAAAGCCACAGAACGATCTGGCAGTGTAATGATTCACCAGAAATGTCAACTTAAAAGAAAATGAATCTTCATTTAGTTAAACTGACTTTTAAGATTAGCTGCTTATTTTTAGAGAAGGGCAAGTTTCTGTATAGAAATAATCAGGCAAGCATCCATACCTTCAGTGCACAGATGACATCAATGTTCAACAGATCCCAAGTATCATTAATATCATTTCCAAAATTAGAAAAGTTACCCATGCTCAAATGTAAATTAAAATAATGAAATACACTTTCCCAATATGTGACTACACCTCTCCAGATCTGATAAATGTGTGTGTAGTAACTAACCAGTTCCAAAACAATAACAAAAAACTATTAATACCTTAGCCAGGAATAGTGCAATTGGTAACTGCTCTTTATCCTCCAGTACTGGTTGGACCTAGTTTGGCACTCTACCACTAATGTGAACACTTAATTTTCCTAATGAATATTAATATACAAGTACCTAGTTCTTTGTATATTGTTACCTTATGGAAAAGAGAAACCTGAAGTTCTTTTGAATCACTAGGTACAATTTATAGAACACAATGCTAATTAAGGTAGAACAACTTTGCTCTTCAAATCCTCAAAGCACTACATTTTCAGGTAGTTTAATGCCTCTGACTTGGAAGACAGAGAAATGGATAATGCACTTCTAGCAGGCAGCATGAATGGATCCAGCCTAAAGGACTCAGTGCCTGTGTAGCCTGTGTAGGCTTTTCTTTCAGCTGTGGACAGAGACTGAATTACCAACCCAACTATCAACCTTGCCAACATCTCTGCATTCCTGATTCCCAGAGGGATAGGGTGAGCGTATACAAATACAGAAATAACAAAATTATTAGTAAAAGCAGCTCAAGATTTGCATTATACTGTGTATTAGGCACTATGTTGGTTGTCTTAAATCCTCACACCCTTCGTCTCTATTTTACAGAGAAGGAAACCAAAGCTCAGAGTAAGTAACTTACACAATGTCACACAGCTAGTAAGTTGCTAGGAACTGTGCCAAAGTCTGATTTCAAGCCCCGTTATTTTCTTATTCTACCATGATTCCTCATTGATGCTATCTTTGAATATGACAATTTCAATTTATTTATTTATTTTGAGACAGGGTCTTGCTCTGTTGTCCAAGGCTGAAGTGCAGTGGTCTGATCACAGCTCACTGCAACCTCAACCTCCCAGGCTCAAGCAATCCTCCACTTTAGCCTCCCGTGCAGCTGAGACTATAGGTGCATGCCACCACGCCTGGCTAATTTTTTAATTTTTATTTTCTTTTGTAGAGACTGGGTCTCACTATGTTACCCAGGCTGCTCTCAAATTCTGGGGCTCAAGCAATCCTCTCACCTTGGCCTCTCAAAGTGCAGATTATAGGCATGAGCTACTGAGTCCAGCCCAAATATGACAACTTCAAAACTGAATTACATCATTATACATTATAATATAAAAGAAGTAACTCTGGGATTGTTAAGTATTTCAATATCTACAATCATCACTAATAAAATGTTTGAATTTAGTTTTAAAGGATTTTCTAGAATGTTTTATGCTCCTTAATCAATCCTAAGACTTGTTCAACAATCCTGATAATGCTTTTCTGAAATGTCAATTATAATCTATACGTAGAAGAAGTAATCAAGGTCTAGACCATAGGGAGTTGATATATTCTATTTACTTAATTTCCCACCTCCAATAAAGAGCTTTGAAAATCCTGTCAGTACCTATGAAGCAAATGTGGGTACCTGTGCTTGCTGCAGCCCTGGATATTGAGGGAGCTGAGGGGAGGGCCGTGCTTGTGCAGCAAAGAGAGCAGCCTGGTCCCCCGGCTGGCCCTGGAAAACAAAGCCAAAGCAAACTCTTGATCATAACAGCAAGGGCTTGATTTGAGCTTCTGGTTAATAATTCAAATAACCCACATCTAATCTCATTATATGAATAAAGAACTCAAAGATTTTCAAAATGTATTAAATATTATTTCTCATCAATTTCCTATGTGTGTTTAGACTGTTGAACTTATTCCCTCCAAGGAAGACTACAGATTTTCCCAATGATAACAAAGACATAAATACAAGCCTAAGTTATCAATGGTCTGTTCAGCAGAAGAGGCTGTCAGCTGGCTTCCAATACATGCCAGGGTATAAATGTCCCACTAAGTATGAAATCTGGAACCACAGGGCTGCAACACCCAGTGCCTATACAGGGAAGAGAATGTGTGGTACAGACACATGGCGGCATATAAAATTTTTATGACTTTTTAATGAAGCTTCTTCACAGTGACCTACTAATTGCCTATTTAGCCAGATACTCAAGGAATACATTTAGTACTTCCTATGACTCTAAAAATCAATGAGAATACAGTCAATAAATTTTGTAAGTTAATGGCAAATATAATTCTAACCAACTACAATGCAAAATAAAACCAATTAACATCTGTTCCCCAATCTTAATCTAATACATGTTTTGGCCATAAGAAAACAAATATATTCACAAGAGCAGTTGTACGTGTGTTTTATGTTTTGGTGGCAGAAGTTACTCCATGGAAGCTTGCAGTAATAATCATAAAAAGAAGTCTAGTTTCCCACCACTCTGGTTTTTTTCAGGACTGACTGTAAAGAATGAGATTTATTATAGGATTATTTTACTACTGTCTTTAATAGAGATTCTCATTTTAACAAATGCTAAATTATAGTTGCATAAAGCTATTTTAATGTGCGTGAAAAGTAGTGTAGTTATTTCTAGCAGGGAGAAAGGGGTAAATACGTAGCTTAAGAGGAAGGACACCAACAATTATTAATAACAGATCATATTTCAGAGGCTGGGCTTCTGGTTCTTACTCTCATTTTCTCACAAGAACCCTACAGGAAAGGAGCATCATCCTCATCTTCTTCAGACAGGAAAAGCCAGGCTCAAAGAGCTTAAGCAACATAGCAAGCTTGCTCAGCAAGACCTGGCAGTGCCATGATCTAAACTCCAGGAAGTCTGACTTGAAAGCCTAGGGCTCTTTCCATTATCATGAGATGCCTCCATGTGTGACACTAAGGATGAAAATACTTATTTGGTGCTTATTCTGTAAGGGCATATAGCCTCGTAAAATCATTCTAATGAGAAACCAAAAGGACAATCTCTATTAAGAATTATTAATGAGATACCAAAACCAAATGCATACCTGAGACAGTTAAGCCCTTTCTATGATCCCCAGAAAAAATCATGGGCCATTTATGAAACTTCAGCATCCCTCTAGGTGACTATCTATCTATACATGAATGAAACATAAATTTTTGAGTATACCTCTGAGGGTATCTACACATAACAGCTTCAACAAGAATCTTACTTTCAGAGTAGGCTATCATGAAGATACTCTTAGTTTCTAGCTCATTAATCTGTTAAAACAACTGTATCTCCATTTGCTTGGGTTAGAGAACAATAGCCCAAACTTCCTCTGTGAGAACCCATATCATGACAGTATGACTGTCAGGAGCCTAAAACTGTTCCTCCCAAAGAATCCAAATGGCTCTTGATCCTCCAAACACTATGCCAAGCAATCATTAAATCAACCGGATCCTTAAATACCACTCTTGGACACTAGCATCGTACAAGGTCCCTGTACAAGGTTGTGCTTCTTTGTGGAGAAAAAATATACATATATTCTCATTTTTACAAAACAGAAAAATCAACTATTTATATATGAGTTAGAATCTAGGGATCGATAGGTAGTTTATAACATTCGTGCCCTCTTTTGGCTTTGTAGGAAGCAGGATGTGATCTGCATGTGACAGCTGCATGCAGATGCATAAAGCACATGTTTTCTAACTCTTTGCTCTTCTTTTGCTTTTATTGAAGAACTTTATGAAACACATTATGATTTACATGGTAGAGGGAACTAGAATACTAATAAGTTATATATCTGAGCTATTGGACGATACTCTTATTTACAAATACTAGTTGAGATGATGGGAATTTAAGAAATAGGAACTGTGCAGGTGCAGTGGCTCACGCCTGTAATCCCAGCACTTTGGGAGGCCAAGGCAAGTGAATCACTTGAGTCCAGGAGTTCGAGACAGCCTGGGCAACATGGTGAAATCCCATTTCTACAAAAAATACAAAAAATTAGCTGGGCATGGTGACATGTGCCTGCAGTCTCAGCTACTCAGAAGCCTGAGGTGAGAGGATTGCTTGAGCCTGGGAGGCACAGGTTGCAGTGAGCCAAGATTGTGCCACTGCACTCCAGCCTGGGCACCAGAGTGAGACCCTATCTCAAAAAAAAAAAAAAAAAAAAAAAAAAAAAAAAAAAAAAAAAAAAGAAAGAAAGAAAGAAGAAAGAAAGAAAGAAAGAAGAAATAGAAACTGAAAACTATTTTCTACATTTTAAAATCACAAAACATTCAGAAAACTGTGCTATACTTTTAAAAGGAAAAAGGAATACAAGTTGAAATATAGTTTTGACACTCTGAAATTCATGTCAACCATTTATGTCTAATGGTGAACTATTTATATGTGAACATATTACTTTCCCTCCCAACCACCAGTTTGTCCCAACACACTACTGAAGTATAGAAAATAATTCAGATATGCAATCTTCTCCCTGAAAAAATAACAAACACCCCTATTTGACTACCACTTCCCAATTCTGCCATGCATAGCTGTTATCATCATGTGCTCCTAAAAAGAGAACACCCTAATCTCTCCTATCAGACTGAAATGGATTCCTACTTTTGTTTTTTCCAGAATAATGCCAGAAACACATTATTTCAATTTGTAGAAACAGTTCAATTAGTTGAAAACAGAATGAATAAGTTCTTTAATAACTTGAAATATATTACAAATGTTAAACAAGAACCACAATGTGGGAATAATCAAGGAAACTAGAGACTGAGAATCAATAAAAACTTTTAAACGTTGGTGGGCATGGCTTTGGCCACATTAAACCAAGATTAGATGATCTAACATGTCATCCAAACTAGGACAAGCCAGGACAAGAGGGCAAAGTGAGACCACGCCTGGCAAATCAGGACATCTGATCACTTTAGTTCTCTGTTAATTTCTGAAAATTTTTCAAGCTTTATTTTAAATTAGTGCCTAGCATATATAATAAGTGCTCAGTAAATATCTGTTCAGAATAACTAAGATTTAATTTAGTTTATCTGTTAACCAAGAAATCTAGAGGTAAATTAGGATTTATATTTGAGCATCAATTACTTTACCAAGTGCTTTCTAATTGCCTTACAGTTGTCAGTATCGTCTTTTGAAAACTCAAGTTTAATTTAATGTTTAGCATCTATCATTGTAATGATTTCTTCTTCCTGCCAGCCTTCATATCTGGAGAGTAACTTAATTTCTCCCTATTTATTCTGCTCAACCAAAACAATCGAGGCCACTTTAACTTCATATTTTTTAATGCATGGAGAGACCTCTCTGGGAACATGACTTGTTTGTTTTTGTTTATGTGAAACACAAAGTGAGACAGCATCTCACTTTGTTGCCAAGGCTGGAGTGCAGTGGCGAGATCACACTTCACTGTGGCCTCATATTCCCGGACTCAAGAGATCCTCCAATCTTGGCCTACTAAAGTGTTGGGATTACAGGTATGAGCCACTGCATCCAGACTGCAGGAAGGTGGTTTTTGATGGCATATTTGTGTCTAGCCAGGTGCAATGTGACTTTAGACATATAAGTAAGAGAGAATAAGATATTTGTTCCCTGCTCAAGCTTCCATGCCTCAGATACCTGACTTGTATGTGCAAAGGGAAAGATCGACAGAGAACTGCAACAGTCTAATAATTACATAAGCCCATCTCTACATTACTACCTGAGATAAATTCCTACACGTGGTCTCTTTACTTCATTTTTATGCACTTTGCTTTGGGCTTACCTCTATAAACAAAATATAAATAAAATATAACATTAAATAAATATGTACTTTCTAAAATTTCCATTTTTAAAAAGCCTCTAAAGAAGCTGTGCTGTTCAATATTGAACTATCTTCCTAACCTTTATAAGAAGAGTTCTCTCTCTTACTGCTGTATTTTTTTAATTGGACAGAAGTATGTGAGCTCAAAGAGATGTTGACTCAAAGGCTTTTGGCATAATTTGAAATTAATGCATCTGATAAGCTTTAAATTTTTGATAAATGATCCTCAAACATAATTTTCATTCTTTTGTGTCTTAATCTCTTCTATATTGCAACTATACCCTCAATCAAATGAGAAAATGTGAAGAGCTCCTTCTCACGTAGGACTGCTTACACCTCCAATGAGCGATCAATAAGGATTATAATCAGAGAATTTTAGAATCAGGAGTTTCCTATCCACTCAATTTACTAGTAATGATTAAAATCCTTATTTAGTAATTTTTCAGTAGGGTTTAAGGGTTACAAGTAGAGAGACAAGTTATATTTATAAAAACCACAGCCAGATTTTGTGGCTTGGTTTCTGGAAATACAGATTTGGAAAAAAAGTAATAAAAGGCACATAAGAAAAACCAGTGGGTAATGTTTTACAAGTCACCTAGCAGAAAGGGTTTTATTTATAACTCCTAGTTTGGAAGTTACTGAGTGCTTTAGGCTAAAACAACACATGGTATGAACCAGAAGTTGTGGCCATCACATCATATTGGTTTATTTCAACTGCAGACAACAGAGAGGAAATTCTATAATTATAAGAAGGCTTGTTGGCTAGTTATGTTTGATACTTTTATAAGTTTTCACCTCAAATACAACTTGGTTGGGAATCAATGAACAGTAACTAACTGCTAGAATAATCTGATTCATTCTAAAACATATCCCATACAGTAATGAACCTTTATGATATTAGCATGTCCATAAATTATAAGAACTGATTGAGCATATATTAACTTCCTAAGAAAGCAGAATATTACAGAAAACTAAGAGTGGTAAAATGAATAGCAAAATACACATTTTCATTACTTTGAATTAATATAGAACTCATGGAACCTTCTTTTGACTTTAAATACTTACAAATAAAATAGTTGTCAATAAAACATTTTTTAAAAGTCAGTGATTGATGCAAATTATTTTCTATCTGAATTACATTATCACCTGAATAATAAACAATGCCCTATAGCAAATATAAGCTGTCTCCAAAACATTTTGGAACTTCACAGTTTAATTCAAGTTTTCAATAAAATCCTCACCTGACCCCTGAATACCATAAAGTGTCAAGAAAAACAGTCTTTTCAGAAAAGTTTCCAAGCTTTCCTTTGCCAAAAGTAGTTACTGGAGAAAAATGCCTATATAACAAGTATTAGATAACCTAAATATTTTCAAAGTTTGAATATGCAGTTAAGGACATTTTTATCAATGTATAGATAATGTTACCCATTAAATTGGCAATGAAACAAGTTAACTTACAGTCACAACTGAGATGTGTGCTCTTTTTTATTCTAATGCTTCTTGGGTTTATGTTGTGGGTTGGCTATCTGATACAGAAACCTATAAGTAATTTAATGCAAAACATGCATTCTTAGCTAGCCCAGGCAAAGCAGTAGAGATGAAGTCTTATGACATGCATGCACAAGACCTATGCTAAAAAAAAATCTTCTCCATACTGGAAAGAAAATAGAGATGATGCGTTCTGTTGAGATTTTGGGAATAGCCAGTGAGCGGGATGTGATGAGAGGGTAAGTTTCATAACCACAGTTTTCATTTTCTTGCATTGGCCTATGAATCAGCATGCCATGCGTTCCTCTACTAATGATATAAATTGCCATAGAGAGAAGCAAGAGCTCAGGAATAGACAGGTTCAAAACTGGGACTGAGATGAAGGTGCATGAACTGGTCTCTGTTCCCAAGCCCAGGCCATGAACGTCTATTGGTTTCTATATCATACATGTATATGATGGAAATCATGACGCGATCAAAGGGGGGCACTTTCAGAAAAAAAATTCCATTAAATTAAACATGGTCAATGCATTCATGATTCTGTGTTACAGTCTCAAACATAAACCGAGTGAGTAACAGTGAAATGAACACTATAATTATTACCAGCTACAGAAAAACCTGCTTCTCATTTTGACGTTCAAAGGGCAATGCTATACAAATTTATTAAAAAAAAAAAGAAAAGAAAGAAAAAGGAATGACAGCAGGGATGTTACCATTATGTTGTCAAAGTCTTCCAGAAGGGAGACAGCAGAGTTACAGAAGTCCTACAGAAAGGGGACAGCAAGAAAACGGCAGACAATACAGATAAGATTTTTTAGCCTAATGACGTGGGTAGCCAAAATACATATGAACTATTTCATTTAAAACAATGTTGCAGGAAGTCAAGACTTAAAAACATAGGCCCTATAAGGGTTTTATTAATTCATATGTCAAACATCCTCACTACAGACTGCAACACTGATAAACAATATGGTGGTATTCATATACTAGAACAGCACAACATGGAGGTTAAATGGTGACATAAAAGAAGTAGAGGAGATATCAGACAACGAAACATGCTGCAACCAAGGGGCTTTGGAACCCCCATGTGAGCAACAGGGGGCTAGGGTCCTTCCTGCCCTAGAGCCAGTAGGGGAGCTCAGGACATGTGGGTCACATTAAGCAGACAAAACATTAAGTGAACAGTCAGCAGGCCACATGTTCTTGAAGGATGTGATTAGCTCCATCCCCAGTAAATCCAAGGAAGACGTCACCAGGTTAACCACACATTCAACGGATCGCAGTAGACAAGAAATATTTATAGTGTCACCATTGTTTGCACACTAAGAGGGAATTTGATTTACGAAAAGTCAACTGAATACCTGGGGAAAATTGCTATTTATCAACTAAATGAATCCCTTTTTAAATCATTTATATATTCAAATTCCAAGGGATATATTACTGAAATGTTAAAAATTTCCCTGAACTCACTGAGTTCTGGAGGTAGACATGAAGCAAAGGATTTTACCAATAATAAAAAAAGCATTTTACTATACTGAGAATTAGAAAGTATAGGAGGAATTTCCCAGGTAAATAACACCTATTCTCACCATTTTACGCATAGGTACATAATTCATTGCATTTGTACATTGGTCTTTAGATTCAACTGCCATGCTTGTATTAGTGATTCATTTCCTCACCCCTCCATCCAATCTTCTGCCCTCTCTCATAAAAATAAAGCTGCAAACACTATCTCCTAGCTCATTATATTTGCCTAATCATAATTTTAGCAAATAAAATCAGCACCTTCCTCATTGTTCAAATAAACAGATAAATACCAGATATAAGTAATAAGCGTAAGTACCCACCTCCCTGGACATGCTTTCTACCCAAAAAACAAAATGATAGGGGTTAGGACATATTTACCAGTACAGTGGTTTTCTTCTCCTAAGTTCGTTTTTGTCATTGAAATGTATATTAATTACACCCTCTGAATAAACACATTAGTTATCAATACTCAAAATATGTTTCAACAAGACTATTTTCCCTACCTTTAACAAATGAGACTATAATTTGAAATATGCTCTATTTACAGGGTCAGGAAGTTTACAAAAGGGAAAACTTGAATAGCTAGTGAAGTTATAAAAAATGGCTAAACTCACAAGTAATTAGGAAAATGCAAATTAAGATGTCACAATATAATACCATTTCACCTGCTCTGATTGAGAAAAATAAGGTCTGGTAATACCAAGCATTGGTGAGAATATGGAGAAAGAAAAATGCTCATATACTATTCTAAGAGGAATCACCACCACTTTCAAAATCACTCAGCATTTCCATGTTCAGGTACACATCCTAAAACTTTCCACATGTATAGAAGAAATGTAAAAGAATGTTTACTGTAACAGTTAACAGTTTAAAAAAACTGAATAACTTAAATGACCATCAGCAGAATGAATAAATAACATATTAATATTCGTAATAAAATAACATCCAACAGGATAAATGAATGAATATAACTACATGAAACAAAGTAGAAATAATTAAAATATTAACTATAAAAAAGCTGCAAAATAACACAATACGTGTGAGAACATTTACATAACATTTCAAATCTACAAAGTAATACTGTACAATGTTTATGTTGGTGGATGCAAATGTATATATTGAAAGTATAAAAACATGCATAAGAAAGTAAAACACTAAATTCATGATGGGGATTCCCACTTTAGAAGAAGGGAGGGAAATAATGATACAAGGAGACTCATCCACATCTATAATGTTTTATTTAAAAAATAACCTAGAGCATTATGGAAGAATATTATTTAATAAAGTTAGGTGGTAAGTACATTAGTGATTATTACATTATTTTCTATTCTCATCTATATGCTTGAAATACATATACCATTAAAGAGTGAGTGGGAGGGATGGAGAAAATAAACATATTCCATTTCCTTAGGGTGGGAGATCAATTACCAAACAAAGGGTAATTGCTCAACTTAAAAAATAATCCAAGAGCATGTTCCCATGAAGTCACAGATTCATTTTTGCCAAGGAGCTATAACAGCTCTGGGAGGTTCTGACTCAGTCATCCTTCCTTCTTTAAATTACCTATTTCCTTGATTTGGATACACAAATGATGGGACCTGCTCCATGGTAGATAACCAAATCCTCTTTACAAGTCGCTACATGTACTGGCTATAACTGGGCACACATTTCTGTCCTCTGAAAGGAATCTCCCTGTTTTCTGTCCTGAAAAATCCTTACGATTCATGATCTGTATGGAGCCTATAACCAAGTGCACTTTTTAACCAATTTGTCTGAATCAATTCAAGCTAAACATCTCTTCCGTCTATCCTTCTTTGGACTCTTGAAAATATGCTGTCTGGAATTACTACACGAACAATAAAGTAATTTAGTATACTGAAAGGAAAAATCAGAATAAAGCAACACCATAAATCAAGGCATAAAGTTCTTTTCCTGGGTCAAAACTTTAGATTGTTTCTGCAAGCCCCTTCCCTAGATGATTGACATTGTGAGAGTTATGAAAGTTCCTTAAGGCCTGGCGCGGAGGCTCACGTCTATAATCCCAGCACTATAGGAGGCCGAGGCAGGCAGATCACCTGAGGTCAGGAGTTCAAGACCACCCTGGCCAACATGGTAAAACACTGCCTCTATTACAAATACAAAAATTAGCCAGGCGGGTGCACGCCTATAGTCCCAGCCACTCGGGAGGCTGAAGCAGGAGAATCGCTTGAACCTGGGAGGCAGAGGTTGCAGTGAGCTGAGATCATGCCACTGAACTCCAGCCTGGGCAACAGAGGGAGACTCTGTCTCGAGAAAAAAAAAACAGAAAGTTCCTTAAGATTCCTCCTGCAAGCCCCTTCCCTAGATGATTGATATGGTGAGGGGGATGGTAAGGTGAGATGACAAAAAGTTCCTGCTGTCAAAAGAAAAATACTGAGTGTAAGAATGGAATGAGTGGAAAATAATTCAAGCAGCATTTTGCATTATAACCAATATTCTACATTCTGTGACAATTCTAACAGAATATGTGAAAAATAAAATGCAGTGATACTTTTAATACTGAGATTTGAATGAGTCGCTCAAGTATCACAGTATTTAAAGAACAAAAACATACCACTCTAAGAAGCTAAAATGACAATTAGGATGACAAAACAACATTCCTTTTTATGAGTTTGTTCTATTGGTAACCATTAAGCAAATGAGGATTAAACCAATCCTATTAATGGCAATTTATGTGATTATACAAGTAAACCATTTGATATGCTTTCATTTTAAAGCTTAACATATTTTAAGAAAATAATATTGTTATGGGAAATGAATTTCTTTTGAAATAACAAACCATAAAAATACTAATAAGCAGCAATGGTAAGTATGACAGCTAACACTTTTTGAGCACTTACTATGAGCCATCCACTGTTCTAAGGGCTGTTTCACACATACTAAATCATTAACTTCACAACTACCCTATAAAGTAAGGACAGTATAGAATTAGCTCCATTTTATAGATGGGACTCTGAGACACAGAAAGGTAGTGTAACCACTGGACTGAGTCCCATCTAAATACAGGACATTGAGTAAGAAACAGAATAGTTTTTGTTTTGTTTTGTTTTTTTACAGTAGTCGCCACTTCTCTGCGGTTTCCCTTCCCACAGTTTCAGTTACCTGCAGAAAACCACAGTCCGAAAATAGGTGAGTACAGCACAGTAAGGGATTTTGCAAAAGATGACATTTACATGTTTGTTACAGTATATTATTATAATTGTTCTATTTTACTATTATTGTTAATATCTTACTAAGCCTAATTTATAAATTAAACTTTATCATATAGGTACCTATATATAGGAAAAAACATGGTCCATATCAGGTTTGGTGCTCTGGGGTTTCAGCAACCACTGAACAGTATTCCCTGTGGATGAGCAGGCTGATGGGACTACTTTATTTTCCTAGATGAAGACTGTAACCAAGAAGAATGAAAACAGGTTTCTTGCCAAAACATCTTTCTGCATGTCCATATGTACTAAAGCTATAGGAAAATATACTCAATTATAACAATTATTACATCAAATAATCTCATTAAGATACTTAACAATATCCATGCTATTCAGCACTTGTTGTCTAGGTACTGTGTTAGACACTGTCTTAACACATTCCTGAGGAAATATAAGACAATCCATGACAGAATATTCCATGACTGACTGAAGCTCATGTACAATCTCCGCAGTGGAACTAGAGGATTATTTTATGGAATTCTGGGTTTCATCATGTATCACTGAAGGGTGGATGGTTTCTGCATATGCCAACTTCCCCCAACCAGACAGAAGGAGGACAAGGGGACACTGTGAGGTCTTAGATATATCCTGAGTTCAGGAATTTATGTTTACCTTTGCCATTTAGGTTTCCAAAACAACCATAGCAGGTATCACTAGAAGGGCCATTTTCTGGAAGCACTGGGAGGGAAAGCTATGAGAAGGGTGTGTGGATAAAAATCAGACCGCTGAGAACTAAGGCTACTAAGAAACTTCAGGCTCCTGGAAACAGCTGATGAAATCTTGCATTATTCATTTGATACAAGCTCATAGATTTGTACTATGTGCTTAGCAGATGAAAAGACAATACAAAATAGTATACAGCCCAGTGTCTGACCTCTTAAGAAAAGGGAGTAACCAGTGGGTTACTAGACAACTGTCACAGGAAGACGTCACATCCAAAACCTGGAGAAACTTACCAGCCTGTAAAAGCATCTGCTGAATTCCAGAATCGGTTTTGAAGATTAATACAAATGGATATTCTCTGTTTGTTATATTTAAGAAAATGAGCCTCTGGAATAAGAAAATTACTAGGATATGGATAAAAATGTATCTATTTACTTTTCTCTACAAGAAGCCAAAAAATGAAAAAATAACTATATTATTAGACCTTACGTAGCTAGAGAAATTCATATCGTATATGGGTGAGTAACCTGAGAAAATCTTCCTGCCACAGCATGAAATGGTCAGTACTTACTAGAAAAGCAAATTGTGCCCAGCAACATATATTAAAACAATTGATCAATATTGCTTACATTCCATATAATTCTGTCTTTAGATTCTGAAGGATTATCACAAGAATTTTTGTGCCATAACACCATATTTAGCTAAATTCCAGTTATATTAATAGTGTATACATGATCTATTAAGAGAAAGGAAAGGCACTAATATTTCCTCAGGACCTCCTAAGTACAGGTACCATGGTAGATGCTACATGCAAATCTCATTAGCTCGATGTACTACAGGATTACTGTACATTGTGACTGCATAATATATGCATTTCTCTTCCTTTAAGAATACCATTTTCCTCAATTATCTAACACTTGAAGAATGATGAGAGAAAAAGACATATCCTACTTGTGAAAGCCCTTCAGAGACTCCATAGTTAAGTTTCAACTGTTAAAAACAATATGAAGTGAGTTTGAGATGAAGAGGTGAATACTGTACAATCACTGCTATGAAGCTGAGCTTTTCCTATTTGAAGAAGGCATTTCTGGTCTTAAAAGTTTAAAAAGAGAAGAATAAAGAAAAAAAAAATCCAACATTGTAATGGAGTTAGCACAAAAGAATCAGAAAAAGAATGAACTAACAATTAATTCCCATTGGTACAAGCAGTACAACTGCAGGTGGTACAAAAGGATAGAGCCAGGAATGTTTGGTAGGAGAAAGAAAAGTAATGGTGTCATCCAGGTATACTTCTCCATATGCAAGGATATCTTTGATTACATGTAGATTATTCAATTAAATGCTTTAAAAAATGTTTGTAGCTGAAATCGTGTCATGGCTTCTATCAGGAAGTGAACCTTTTTAGGACAGGTGTATTTACCCATAAATAGCCCAGTGGGCTTTCCCCCAGTGCTAGGAATCACTTAACAATATTTCAAAGTTAATTTGGCAGCAACAGTTTGAAAGTGGGCTATAAGAAAACTATGCCTTGTGATAAAAGGTAGATAAGAAAAAAAAATTAAGGTGGCACTTACTTTACTTACTTTATTTATTTTTCTTGAGATGGAGTCTCACTCTGTTGCCCAGGCTGGAGTGCGGTGGCGTGATCTCGGCTCACTGCAAACTCCACTTCCCAGGTTCAAGTGATTCTCCTGCCTCAGCCTTCCAAGTAGCTGCCACTACAGGCATGCTCCACCATGCCTAATTTTTGTATTTAGTAGAGACAGGATTTCACCATGTTGGCCAGGCTGATCTCAAACTCCTGACCTCAAGTGATCCACCTGCCTCAGCCTCCCAAAGTGCTGGGATTATAGGCGTAAGCCACTGCACCTGGTCCTAGGCTTTATTACTTTGAAAGAGGGCTAAATGCATTCTAGTAGGATGGTTTTTCAACGTCTAGTGAATTTTTTTAACTCAAAAATGATTTGAAGCAATAGTACAACTCTAATTTTGCTGATTCCCAAAAAGAGCTAAAAATCCCAACGAGGCTTTAAAAAAATGACTGTAAACATGTTGCTTATTTAGGCAAATTAAATATTTTTTTCATATTTTAATCAAATGTTCATCATTTATGTGCAAGCAGCAGCTTAGGCCCATCTTTTATCTTTCACTCAGGGAGCTAAAGCAATCGCTAGAGGTCAGGGAGAGACAAGCACATCGTGATGACTGTTGCTTGCATTATCACACAGTTCAATTAGTTTCTTCTCTCTTGTCCTTATAATTCAGGTAAAAAAAAGAACCGTTTTTAAGAATGAATGACTAACCTCGCCATCACCATCCACCTAAATCATCACTAAGTGGCCCAAATGCAGGGAGTGCCATAAATTACACAATGGAGATATGCCTAGAAAGTTATCCAACAGACAAAGAATATTTTTTTAAAGCACTTGAATTTCTTGCTATGTTGAAAGTATTGTGGTTTTTCTTAGAGCAGGATGTACCTGTAGATTCGCTATTTCCATTGGAGGGTCATGAAGGTACCTAACTCATAGAGTTACCCTGGTATCTAAGATAGCTAATACATTTAAGTGCTTAGAAATGTTTTGGCATATAGTAAGTGCTCTGTTAGTGTTAGCTATTATTATCAAAATAGTGCATGACTACTTTAGAAAAGCTAGAAAATACAAGTATACAGAAACTAGAAAAAGAAATCCCCATTCTCACCTCACACTTTATTTTAATGTATTTATATAGATGCATAGGTTCTTCATGAGTTTATACTAAGTGCTGATGTTTTCTTAAACATGGATCACTGTCTTCTATAAAGAACACTGGGTTATAGGCCACAAAAATAGAAATATAAATCAAGAATTTAATTGAATGTATCCAGATCCTGACTGTTGTTTATAATTTATTATCTGCTCTAGACCTTATTAAATATACACTAGAAACAAAAAGTAGAGGCAGGGCACTATCAAAGAAAACCTAAGAAACATCGGGGCTTCAGAGACATAACCTCACAGTAATAAGTCTAAAAATAATACATGAAACAAGAGCTGAAAGTAGTACAGAATATAGTGGTAATTATAATAGGAAAATGAGTGCTCAGAGAAGGTCATATCAAGGATAAAAGGCCTGCTTCTTCTAACTGACCAGAAAGTCATCAGCCCTTCTTTCTGTTTTGAGGTATACTTTTAATAAACCTAAGACATATCAAATTCTTATTTGATCAATGATAACAGTAAAATACAATGGAGGAAAAGTATTTACAAGCCTGTAACAGAGAGAGAGACCTGCACTCACACAAGTATACAGCGATATGCATACAGGAAGGATATGCCACATACCCCAAACTAATCCCAAGCTAGTGGAGGTAATAAAATGCAAAGGACTCTATTGCTGGGGTCTGGACAAACCTGTTGGAAAGGCCGAGTCTGGGCTTGCCTGAGAAGCCGCTGTTGCTGCTGCTGCTGCAGAAGCTTCATCTGTATCAATTGCTGCTGCGATGTGATTGCATGAAGAGAAGGCGGCTGCATCATGGCGCCCGAGCGCCGCTGTAGCATGTTTGACAGAGCTTGTTTGGTGTTGGTTGGGACAAAGGAGCCTGCAGGGTCCAATCTGGAGCCACCTACAAAAGCAACCAAAAGGAAACACTTTCTAACTATGTTAATGCAACAGGTCTTCTTATTTACCAAAACACAGAAATTTCACCTTCTAAGTCTCACTTTATGAAAAAAGTAGAAAACAATGCACTGTCCCACCTGCCACAAATATTAAAGACCTTGAGTTGCATAATTTATAAAAGATGGGGGGACTGATGTAGAAGTGAATTATACTACTTTGATATAACTTCATGGAGGTCTTCAGTTCATAAATTGAAATGCACAAAACATACAGTTGTTGGCATAATTTCATAATTACATGGGTTTAAATAAGGCAAGGCCCTCAGGAACATATTACTTGTATAAAACATACTGCCTTTGTGATGTATTTTGCCAAGTTTTTAAGCCATTCATATAAATCCTTTTGTACTTTTCATCAAATCTGAAGCTCATGTCATTGAAGCCTTTTCACCACGGTAAAATGAAAATGCATGTTTTATAGTAGAGGCATGAAAATGCTTTAAAATCTTGAAATGCTTGCAAACTTCAAATACCATGATTGTTACGAGAAAACATCTTTTTTGAAGGCTAAAAATCAAATAAGCAACTATTATATTGATGCACAGGAAATCCTTTACATATTTGTATATTATAATTTGTCATATGTCTTTAAAAGTTAGGAAAAAAAGTCAATGTATGCTGGCTTCACAATAAATGTCAATTCTTCATTCACCAAAAATAGCCCTTGATATATGTAAATGAAAAAAAAAAACTCTACATAAGCACCTCATAAAAGTTGTTTTATCTTTTTTATAAAGCAAAATGTATGATGAAAACAAACATTTTAAAGCTTTTTTTTTGGAAAAACCCACATTCTTTTAAAGACTCAGTACCACAATCAGCAATACAATTTATGAAGTTGTGAAAGGAAACTAAAAATCTTGGGATGCCGAACTTACTATGACAAAGGTAAAAGTCAATGTTGGGAACCTAGTCATGCAAAACTATCCCCCAGGTTGTTTCCTAAATAGATAGCTGCAAAGATAGAAGGCTACATACCTCCCCAGGGGGCCTCCCTCAAAATTTGCTCACAAGGAAATTCCTTGTAGGCGCCAAGAGATTGACTCTAAAATTAACAGCTTTTATGGTGGGGGCGGGGGTTGTGGGGCAGCAGGACAGAACTAGAAGTCATCCCTCCACTTATCAGAGACAAATACATATTTGACCTCTTCCTCTACTCTGTGTTTACTTAATCTTATGTAAAAATGCAGATTCAACACCATAATTGACTAAAACTTTAACCTGCTTCTTTCACATGTAAAATGTAGATTCAGGGAATGCTGATCAAAGCCTCAAAAGAATGAAACTGCTTACTCCTTTTATCTATTTCTCCTTATTTTTTCTTCTTCTTTCCCCTACTGCCTACTCTTTCCCCTTTAAATACTGAAGTCCCCAAACCCTCTTTGGGAAAAGCACAGATGTTCCTGTGATTTTGTGTTCCTTTCTCCCAGGCACGTCCTCAACCCTGGCACAATAAACCTCTAACATGAGTGAGATTTGCCTCAGTCATCTTCTTCTATTTACAAAGTCATCAGCATTTGAAGAGCATTTGGAAAAAACTGGAAGATCAATCTAACACATGGCAGGGTAACTTCTGTTGAAGCAACAATCAGAACGTATATTATGTGTTAAGAATTATGTATATTAATATGTAAAAACATTCATTTATAGAAAAGGGAAATTCTTTTTAAAGATTAAACTATAATCTAATTTTTAAAAATTTTCCTAACTCTATGATCTTGTACCTCTGGGAAACTATCAAAATAAAATATTACAATATGGCTGACGCCCTTTGTATACCTAATTACTTTCCTCATTGACTCCTACCAAATGCTATTCTGAATCTGGAGTTTACCATCCTATGCATTTCTTCACAGCTTTATCATACTGGTGTGTATATATGAGAAAGATTAGGGAAAGATACATATGTTTTTGTATGTGAGTGATGGTGGGAGACTGTTTTGCATTTAAACCCCATATGAATGGAATCATGCTGTACATACTGTCTGGTAACTTTAGAGGATGCTTTTTTTTAAATGAAAATAAATTCCCTCATATAAATCCTCAAAAATAAATTTTTTTCAAAATTTACTTATTTATTTATTTATTTTACTTTCTTTTTTTTTTATTTTATTTTTTATTTTATTTTTTTGAGATGGAGTCTTGCTCTGTCACCCAGGCTGGAGTGCAATGACGTGATCTCGGCTCAAATAACCTTTGCCTCCCAGGTTCAAGTGATTCCCCTGCTTTGGACTCCCAAGCAGCTGGGATTTCAGGCATCACCATGCCCAGCTAGTTTTGTTTTTGTGTTTTTAGTACATAAGGGGTTTCACCATATTGGCCAGGCTGGTCTTGAACTCCTGACCTTAGGTAATGTGCCCGCTTTGGCCTCCCAAAATGCTAGTATTACAGGTGTGACCCACCATGCCCAGTCCAAAATTTATTTTTTAAATGCCATCTCATACCTAAAGTTCCTCAACTTACATAAAGCTTTCTATAGCATTCTACAGGGAGAGATTATGTGCTTTTTCAAAGTAGTAAGTTTTCAATTCACAGACAGTCCTTGTGTGTCAATGTCTACAAAGAAACTTCTACATCTCCAAAGTTTAAAATGGCCAAAAATTCACATGGACCTTGGCATTAGAAAGAGGCATTAAAAAGAGGAAGTTTAAAAGGATAGTGATTGCATCCTTCTTTTCCACTCTGAGTCCAGTTTGTAGTCTATATTCATTCACTCAACAATCTATTTTTAAAGGCCTACTATAAAGCCAGAGGTTCCTCTAAGTTCTGGGGATACTGCAGTGAATATAATAGAAAAAATATCTGCCACGAGGCTTACATTCTGTGAAGATAATAAATCAATAAGAAAGTCAGATATAGGCAAGTCTGATGGTGTAGAGCAAGCTTGTCTAACTCATGGCCTGTGGGCTGCATGCGGCCCAGGATGGCTTTGAGTGCAGCCCAACAAAAACTCGTAAACGTTCTTAAAACATTATGAGATATTTTTTGCGATTTTTTTTTTTTTTTTTTTTTTAGTTTATCACCTATTGTTAGTGTATTTTATGTGTGGTCCAAGATAATTCTTCTTCCAATGTGGCCCAGAGAAGCCAAAAGATTGGACACCCCTGCAATAGAGAAACAGAAAAAAGAGAGAAACAGAGGGTACAGGGAAGGGGTATGGGTTTACAATGTAAAACAGGTTAGTGAAGGCCCCAGTGAGAAAGTAATGTGACCAAGCCCAACGGAGACAGGCAGGAAGTGATGTAGACATCTGAAGGAGAGCACTGCAGGCATACGGGTCAGCAAGTACAAATGCCCTGAGCTAGGAATATGTGAAAATCACTTACTGAACATGTCTGCGGGGTCAAACTACCTTCAAAAGGCTATATAATTATTACACTTTACTTTTAAATCTTACATATATACATGTGTGTAACATAAACTTTATTTCATCTTTTAAAAAGTAGGTATTTTGCACATTTTGGTCACTGCAATATCCTAGTATCCAAAACTGGGTCCACTATATCACGAAGCTCAATACATTCTTGAATAAATAAATGAATCCTCCACCCTATGGGAATAGATATTAGCATATTCATTTTACAGATGACCAAAATAAGGCACAGAGAAATTAAGATTCGGCCAAGATTATGTAGCAAGAGAGTGGTAGAACCGGATTTGAACCTAAAACTCTTAACTACCAGACCAGTTCCTTTAACCACTAATTTAGAGGACAAAATATGGATTTCCCCCTGCTATAAGCCACAAATGAAACATTTTCTTCCACAGACCTCAAAATGTCACACTCAAATTATAATAAAAATCACAATAGAAAATTTAAAAAATTATTTGTTAAAATGGCACAATAAACCTCTAAAACGAGTGAGATTTGCCTCAGTCATCTTCTTCTATTTACAAAGTCATTCAGCAGCATTTGAAGAGCATTTGGAAAAAAACAGAAGATCAATCTAAGCTGACAGATTTCAAATAATTTAAACATGCTAAAACATGCAATGTTTCATATAGGAAGAAAATTGAATTCATTTCTAATTAAGAGATGTTTTCATTTAGAAAACTTTCATTTGGGATGAGAAACCTACATGGGCTCGAGCCAAAGCAATACTAAAATCAGGAACATCTTGTTTTCCTTGTTGTTACCTAAATCTTGCTGAACCAATTTTCTTAGTTGTCATGATAATTCAGAACAATAAAAGACACTGTGGAATATTGTGCAATCTTTTAAAATGCCAATAAGAATTATATCTGATAAAAATACCCACAAATTTTACAACATAAAACCTTTAACAACTTTTATATCTTATAGCTTAGAATCACTAGCTAATTTCCTTTTAACATTAAATAAAAGTTCCAAAATCAGTACATAAACTCGTGATTTAACCTATTTTAGAAAAAAAAGAAAAAATTTCTGTGTGAGGGGAATTACAGAAATGTCAACTGAGCACTCAGTGGTTGAAATGTCCAAGTTTTGTGGAAGTTTCGGGTTAAAAGCTAAGAGAACCACAAGCTGTTTCTCATCTCTGAGAGATCCGTGCTTTCTTGTCACATACCTGGAGTAAGAGATTGGTTCTGAAGGAAAAAGCCGGGCTGCTGGGGCTGGCCCACGAGGTTGTAACCCCACAAGGTGGACTGTGGATGGTGCATCATTTGGGAGGAGATAGGCGAGTAATTAGGAGGCACTCGGTATATGTTGCTCTGTGGATATTCCTTCAACATAAAGTTTTTTAAAAAGTTACTTAACTCCACATTTCATACAGCTAATTAATGCAAATAACTTCAGTAAGCTATCTGAGGTACCTTCTATCCCAATGTACAAAGCTATTTTTTATAAAGGAGAAGATGGAAGGAAAAGTGTTAATAAATCCCCTGAAAAATATTCATTTGAGGTAAACTTTTCCTTCACTTAGAAAGTGCTTGGCTTGCATTGGGCAGAGATGGAAAAGGATCTCTTCTGAATTCTATTTCAAAAGACTACAAGTGTGTCAGGAATACCAATACTGAACGACACTCATCACTGAAAAAGCACCTTCGGTTGCTAAGACTCCTGATAATTTCATCTTAGAAGGCCTTTTCGGTGTCTTGGGTCTGCAGAATTATACCAGAGAGCCCTACAGTGCTTCAGAACCACTCCTTGGCCAAGATGGTATTTCACTTGCAATTTTCCAGACATCATTCTAAAGAAGTAGATACTACCCTCATCCCCCATGCTTCCTCTTCTTTATAGTAGCTGCAAAGCCTCTAAGGATCACACCTGAAGGTCTCAGTTTCCCCACCTTCCCTCCTCTAGTCTAGCCCTAGAGGACGGAAGAGAAACAAAATCTCATTTCCCTGCAATTTTACCAAAGAGTATATCTCATCGAAAAGAGGCAGCTTCAGGAAGAATAGAGGAAGAGGGGACATGACCAGACTGACCTGGGGAGCAGGATGGGTTTCAGGGCTTTTGCATCTGAGAAGAACAAAAGCCCATCCATGTGGACTGACAGGCTGGAAACCCCAAATTTGAGGAACTCTCAGTCTGGACCATTTTAAACATCCCTTTAAGACAAACGAATACTGGTAGGAAGACTGAATGAGAAGGGGATACTGATGCTCAAGTGGCATCCTAAAGTGGTGGTGGTCATTTCTAGAATAGTATTAATCACCAAGCTATCAGCTAGGAATAGATGTATTTTAGTTCTCACATAGGTAAACAATAACCAGTCATGAATATCTGAACTAAATGGTGAGTATTTCTTCCACTGTGCAGCAAGAACGCCGTGGAATTTCATTTAAAATGTCTCGAATCCTCTATCAAGTATTCTCCAGGTTTTAATGTAATTTAAACAGAAAGACATTTTATGCATTACTTCTCAAGGTTTATAAAATTATTTCTAAATTGCCATCAAATAGATTTCTGTTGTAATGAAAACACTGTTATACGTGTGGAACACTAATAGAGAAGCAAGAAGTAAAACTATTTTATATCAGGTTTATTTTCATCTTTTATAAAGCCTAAAGCATGGTACAGAAGTAAAATATATAGGAGGGTAAGATGGAATAGTAAAATAGAAAATCTCAAGAACATCCTATTGGCTATGTTAACTCCAACTTTTATTGAAGAAAAAGCAAATAGAGCTTTTAATGTTTATTTACTGAAGATATCAACCACTCAAAATACAATAAATATTTTAGACATAAGTATGTGAGAGAATGTGATTGTCTAGTTCAAAAAATTGAAGTTTCAAACTCGAGGAAATTGGGAGACACTGAAATATTAACTAAATATCACAACGGAAGCCTACAATTAAATAAAAGTATTAAAAGTGGAGGAGGGAAAATCAAAAGCTTTAATCTTGTTGTCTGTGACAAGTCACTATGTGCCATTTAGTTAATTACTGCAGAAACCTGTTAGAAGAACTGTCATAACAAAACTTATCCTGCTCTTGGTAATATTTCGAAGGAAATGATTTGAGCACAAGTAAATCTCATACTAAATGCTAACGAGCCAGGGTTCTCCTTCCTTCCCCCACTTACATCAACTCTTGAGCTAGATTTTGTCTTGCGCTTCCTTCCCTTTGTTTTCTTTTCTTCATCTGTTGTGGTTTTTCCCTGATCTGACAGCTCAGCTGACTTCCTTTCTGGTTCCTGAGAAACTGGAGATGTGGGCTCTTCCTCTTCCTCCTCAGGAGGCAGGGGCAGTGGCTGGAGGTAGTAGCTGCGGGGCTTGGGCATGGGGTGTGTGTGATACAGCAGGAGGTGATGCTGCTCCTCATACTTGATCACTCTTCGGTCCACTCGGACTGTCCCAAACCAGGCCCAGGACAGAGGAGCTGGGTTCTTCTGACCCTCAAACAAGTCCCACGGGGACACCTTCTGCTTCGTAGAGACCTGGAGACCCTGTGGGAAAATAGCACTCTATGACAGCACGCTCAAATATTTTCCTTATTAATAGGCCAGACTTGCATGGGACAAAGATTCAGAGAACATTTTGGCTGGCGTGAGCCCTAGAGAACCCAAGAATACAGCAGAGAAGGTTACACAGCTACATCACTGGAGAGCAGTGGCTAGAATTCAGACCTTTGTAAGCCCAGTTCTACAGTTCTTTATACCACATGATGCTCTGTTTAGGCAACACAGGCAGTCTAGGATATTTTATTGTCAATGTGTATTTCCTCTTTTTGCTAAAAAAAGTTTTTTGCTCAAAGTTTTTGCTAAAAATTCTAAGACTGCAAAGTTAATCTTACTAAATTATAACCAGTTCTAAATCTCTGTAATATATTTATAAGTTTTAAGATAATATGAAATTTAAGAGTCAAGTTATAGTCAACCTCTAAATGGGTTAGTATTAACTTCAATCCAAATCTGTATGAACTTGGTTCAATATGGTAGCCCTGTACTTAATAAGCCATTCTCTCAATATAATATTATTATTAGAGAATTAAATTGTAGCAGCAGGAATAAGTAAAGTCTTTCAACTCAAGCTTATCTTTACTGACTCTAGAGAAAAAAACAAAACAAAAACAAACTGTTACCCTGTTTTTATTCTTAACATTAATTGGTGACATCTCTTGGTACTTGCCTTAAAATGCCAGTTTAGAAATACTTTTCCTTAAATGGCCCACCAAATAACTACTCAGTCATTCCCTAAGATGTGAGTGTCACTGTTGTAATCTATACTTATTCTTTTATGAGTAGCTTCATCTAAAGCCAAAGTTCAGGCCAGGCACAGTGGCTCAAGTCTGTAATCCCAACACTTGGTGAGGCTGAGGCGGGTGGATCACCTGAGGTAAGGACTTCGAAACGAGCCTGGCCAAGATGGTGAAACCTGATCTCTACTAAGAACACAAAAAAAGGCTAGGTGCAGTGGCTCACGCCTGTAATCCCAGCAATTTGGGAGTCTGAGGCAGGTGGACCACGAGGTAAGGAGTTCAGGACCAGCTTGGCCAAGATGGTGAAACTCTGCCTCCACTAAAAATACAAAAATTAGCCAGGCATGGTGGCAGGCACCTGTAATCCCAGTTACTCAGGAGGCTGAGGCAGAGAACTGCTTGAACCTGGGAGGCGGAGGTTGCAGTGAGCTGAGAACACGTCACTGCACTCCAGCCTGGGCAACAGAGCGAGACTCTGTCTCAAAAAAAAAAAAAACAACAAAAGTTAGCTGGGCCTGGTGATGCATGTCTGTAATCCCAGCTACTCAGTAGGCTGAGACTGGAGAATCATTTGGACCCGGGAGATAGAGGTTGCAGTGAGCCAAGATCGCACTACTACATTCCAGCCTGGGAGACAGAGCGAGATTCCGTCTCAAAAATAAATAAATGACAAATAAGTAAAACAAAATAAAACCAAGGTTCAATTATCACCTGTAAATTGACTGTTTCCCAATATTTGTCTTGAGATGAGAACTTTTTCCTTGGTGTAAAAACTACATATCCAAATGGATTCCAGATGTCTTACTACCAGGAAGTTCGCTGACACTGCAAACTCAAACTTGACCATGACTTTAGCTTTTTTTCTTTACACAAACTAGTATCAGATTCTCAGACTACTCTAAATTCCCTGGTAAATCTGATTCTTTCATGTCTTCTTATAAACTCTCCCTTTATTTGTACCACAATTTTCCCTACCTCCCAGCTAACTCTTAATCCTTCAAAATGACTCATGTCAATTTTCCTGGGCACCCTATTCTATCCCCTAATACTGTCTCTGTACCATGACACACAAATCTCATCACACTGTAATTGTCTGTCTACTTCCCCCTTCACGGTAGGAACTCTTTCATCTTGGTGATTATGGAATGTCTGTGGCTGCTTAATGTTCATTAAAAGAGTAACTGGCCACTTTTCTCAAACAATTTTTAGTTGAAATAGCTTACTACATGAAGGTTTTCTTTTTTTTTGTTTGTTTGTTTTCCAGAGACAGGGTCTCACTTTGTTTCCCAGGCTAGGGTGTATTGGCTATTCAGAGGCATGAGCCTAGCACATTGCAGCCTTAAACTCCTGGCTTCAAGCAATCCTCTTGCCTCAGCCTCCCAAATAGCTGGAACTAAAGACATGCGCCACCATGCTCAGCTTACAAGAAATTTTGTATTGATAAATATATTCTGCTTCTAAATCTGAAGTAAAATCAGAACTTATTTTGCTATTTTTTTTTTTTTACACTAAGCTTTTACTTAGTTTCTCTTGGTATGTTTCAGAGATTTACTTAAATTCAGGGAAACATTTTAAGTCCTTTAAACATATAAAATGAAGATCTTCAAAGATATGACTTCTTTATATGATAATGCCAATGACTAAGTACACTTAGAAGACAAGCATATGCCTTAAAAACATCAACAGCAAAACTGAGACATTTTATATATCCTACGTTAAGACAAGAAAAAGTATTTGATTTTTTGTAAATAAATTTATATATGAGAAAAAACATTTACTCTTGCCTGTTTTTTATCTATAGAGTCAAATCCAGCAATTTTGTTTCCTTTTGTGTCAATCAAGGAACCCATAGGTTCACAAGTGATGACATCACATGTCTGTTTCGGCAAAGGTAGTAACTGTCGAACTTTGTCAATACTTTCTGATCGCTTGTCTCCTAGCTCTTTCTAAAGAAAAAAGAGAGAGAGAGAGAGAGAGTGAGTGAGTGAGTGAGAAGTGGGACAGAAAATACAATGAAGGCAAAAGTTAACCAGAAGGAAGTTTTCCTATGAAACATTTCCCTTTTTATAGCTTAGCGCATATTCTTTAACCCTGAACATGGTCTACAAGGCAGTTCCAAATAGAGTAGTGAGTGTTTCATTTCTTCTATTTAAGTAGAAAATAGAACACATACACAAAGGCACTGTTGTTACACAACAAACATCGTAGTGCTGAAATGACAAAAATCCAGGGTAGCGATCACAATCAGAATGCAGGAGCTGCAGAACAGAACACTTTCTCATGTCCAGGGTCAGATTACAAGGTAACCATTGATTTATTTGATTGGTAACGCATCAGATTTATTTGTTTTCTTTTTGCACTCTTTTCTTATAATTTTTTAAAAAGATTCTGTTAGTGGTCAAATGAATCGATTTATAAATATCAATGCAGATGTTTATTTTTTCAATTACATGTGCCAGTCCAAGCATAGAGTTATCCTAAATCTATGTAATGTTAGTATTCTGGTTTTATATTTAACAGTGGATTTCTAAAGTTCTTTTAAAAATTAAACATGTTTTATAATATAATTTTAATAAAAAATAAGGTTATGTGCTTGTAACTTCTAGGTACTGATAAGGTTAGGTGAAACAAATAGCAAATAATCACATTAAATTAAGTTGAATACAATTAATAACATTTAATTTAAGGAGTAGTAAATTAAAATGCACTAGATAATAAATCCATGAACAACTTGAGCTCTTAATACAGGCTGATCTCAAACTTACTTTCAGTTTCTTTACTAAATTCATGTATGCACGCTTATTCTCTTCAGATCCCCCTGGGGATGCATTTGATAGGTCAGAGGCTAATGTTCCATTGATTAAAACACCCAGCATGTCAAGAACTGTTGTGAATAATTCACTAAGAAAGAAAGAAAATAATTGTTTTCATCTTAAAGTGAAACTGAAATACACTTATTTAACTGAGTATTTTTATTCAAGGCACAAAATTTTTAATAGTATCCATCCAAGTAAGATGTGGCAGAAATCGTCATCAGTATATCAAAGCTTATACCATGCATACATGTAGCAAGATAATGTAAAATGATAAAAACATACTTATTAGTGTGCATGTCAACAGTTCCTGATGTAATGATCTGAAGGAGTAGGAGGGCCCAGTCTGTAGTCCACTGGGTGCTCCTCTGCACCGTGTCAAACATTCCTCCTACCTAGCAGATAAAATACAGTAAAATATTTGCATTCTGTAAAATAGAAAATAACATCCCATTGCTTTATGTGATCAAATTTTCATTGTTTTTTATTTAAAAAAACAAGGGATGCTCTAGTTTATAGATTATCTTATCTTTTCTCTCACTTACCTACATGTTTATCACTATTTTTAGTTCTTTCAGCACAGTTCATTCAAAAATTAAATAAAATGAAGAAGGGAAGTGAGTATCTGAATGTGGGCACCAATAAACTTAGTTTTCTTTTGTTCCAAATCTTTTATGATGTCCATTTTTATGATGCAATTATAGTTGAATTAAACCTGAATAATGCCAAAGTCATGTAATCCAATTATCTGCAACTTGCAACTTTGTGTTTGCTGTACAATTACTATTGAATCTAAGCCTGCTATCATAATACCATATGGAAGCATCCACTAGCACAGCAGTGATGGGCAGGAGGCTTGGCCCGCACGCCTACCAGTTCACATGTTGGGACGAGGTTAGAAACAACTGCAAAAGTATCAGGCAGGCCATCCCCCATAGAGGCCTGCACTTGGACCTGCCTGATGGGAAAAGAAAATTCAAAGGAATGCACAATATGTGAGAAATTTTAAATTTCTATAAAACTTCTCTGTGGGATTTGTCTTTATAATCAATTTGATGGAAAGTTGGACAAAACTTTGAGTTAAAAGACTTTTTAAATGGTTTTAAATAAGTATAGTAGAAGCTAACACTTATAATAGTCTTCTCAGACCTACGCTTAGCACAAACGGAAGAGAAGGAAAGATTCACTAGGGTAGAGGTAAAGAAGGCAAATCAAAGCTTAAAATACCTAGCACTGTCTGGAAGTATGACCAGACAGGAAGGAAAGCAGCAAGGGAAACAGAAGGCTTTAGAAACAGGGAAGTAGTTACAGACAGCAAAGAGTGGAAGGCCTCACCTTGTAATGCAGACTTTGCACTTAGGAGAAGTGGAAAGCTGGAGTTATTTTCACATGTAGATATGTTTAATGAAGGGAAAATACTAGAAATGTCTCTTACCAAATTTAGGCGGAGTTGCAATGCTTCGTGCATCATCTGCCGCGCTTTTATGTCATCTTGGTATCGTTCTTCTCTCCAGTTACTTAAAATCTAAGATCAGGAAAAGAAATCTTTTCTCTCCATTAAAGTTTAATTTTCTCTCATTTAAAGATAAATTGAGCTTTATACTGATAGCAAAAGCAACTTCTTATCTTTAACAAATTAAGAAACAAAGCTAAATAAAATTTTAGCTTTCTTCTTCCTCCATGCAGACAGAAATCTGGCTAGTTATTTTGCATTTGCCTTTCTAGGTGGAAGAAGAAAATCTTATATAATTATATAGCCTATGATTAAGTCTGGGAAAATGCTTGAGAGGGCATCACATTTAGCATTAATAAAAACTTTTAAAATACATTACCTCATCGGTCTTACGAAGAAAAACACTGGAGAGACAGAATTACATTTTGCCTCAGTCCTGTGTTACATTTCTAGGGACTTGCTGTGAATCCTAGCAAATGTATTATTTTGATGTTTTATAGAAGAGAAGGTCTGCTATCTTATGTATGTGTCTTCCTTGATAAAGAGAATGCACAGTGCTTTGAAAAATATGGCATTGTAGACATCAGCCAAGTGGCTTATCAGTTTATAAAGTGGGCTGCTTCTTCACTTCCTCACTGACTCATACTAATGCTGGAAAAGGAAAAATTTGCTTAGGAAAGGGAGCCACAAGTGGGCAACACCCTAGAATCAGATGACATGAGCAAAAAAAAAAAAAAATTGCAATTCAAAACAAAATAAAAAACCACCAACAGAAACCCTACCATGCTCTGAAATATGGTCGTTAATGAGAGTCATCTTAAAAGCGTTCAAATGAGTCACATGCAAAAGTACCCCCTCCCAACAGATGACCTGTAAGTACCCTGCATGGTGAGATGAAAGCACTTCCTAAATCTCATCAAAAGAAATGAACCTCTCCTCAAGGCTGGCTTAAGGGGGCAAGGCAGTTAACTAAACAAGCTCTCATGGAGTTCAAATAATAGTAGTGGGACAAAGAAAACTAAGTGTAACAAGTCATTTGAGGCATGCAATGGCATAGAGAATAGCTATGGTCCTACTTTTAGAGGGTGATCAAGGCCTCCCGAAGGAGGTAACATCTGAAAAGAGATCTGAATGAAGGAAGGGAGCAGGCCATGCTAATATCTGGAAGGGAATCTTTCCACCAAAAGGTAAGAAAAGATGCACAGGCACTGAAATGAGAATTTGCTCAGCAAGTTCAAGGAACAGTAACATGGCCAGCCAGTGCAACAACAGTGGAGGAAAGAGGGCCATGACTGGTAGGAGACAAGGTAGACGAGAGAGCCAGTGTCAAATCATGCCTGCCCTTATCAGCTAGAATTTTTATATTAGGTATACTGAGGTAATATGTGACTTACATTTAAAAAGGTTCACTATGACTGCTATATCTAGATCTCTCATATCCAAAAGGCAAGAAATGACAGCAGGATCAAAAAAGATTAAGTGTCCTTGTCCATGTCCATCTAGTACCATTCGAGGGAAAGACATGGTGTCACAGAAACACAGTGCCACAAGAAGGGGTCAATTAGGCTCTGCATCAGGATAAAACACCTCATAAGACCAATCTATCCACTTTGCTTAATTCCATGCTCTCCAATTTCTATTGTGAATGCTCAGTCTCCTTATAGTACATAGATGCAAGAGCCCCGAACAGTGACCAGGAGAACTGTGTTTGGTGAAAAGGCAATGTCCAAATTATTTCTAAATAAACAAATATGCTTTCCGATTTATTTCTTGTGTATTTGGTTGGCATCAATAAAAGTGAGTTTCTGAACCTACAGATTTCAAGCTGAAACTATGCCTGATAATGTGGCATCCAAGCTTGAGGAGCTGGACTCACTGCCATGTCTACTGCAGCATAGACTCCTCCAGGTCCTCTCCTATGAGGCAAAGTTAGGAGAGGGGCAGATACTTCGAAGTTATATGCAATACGTAAAATTTTACTTTTATAGGCTGTACAGATTTATTGTACATATCATTAATATAACGTTGTTAATCTTGTGGTGTCTAGAATGCCAGGTAGAAGAACAGGGCATGGATTGTTTCTCAGCATCTTCTCAAAACATTTTGTACTCTTATTAGTTTTTTTTGTTTGTTCCTGTTTTTGTTTTTTTTGAGACGGAGTTCCACTATTGTTTCCCAGGCTGGTGTGCAATGGCGCGATCTCAGCTCACTGCAGTCACTGCCCGTCAGGTTCAAGCAATTCTCCTGCCTCAGCCTCCCGAGTAGCTGGGATCATAGGCGCACGCCACCATGCCCCGCTAATTTTTGTATTTTTAGTAGAGATGGGGTTTCACCATGTTGGCCAGGCTGGTCTCAAACTCCTGGCCTCAAGTGGCCCACCAGCCTCGGCCTCCCAAAGTGCTGGGATTACAGGCATGAGCCACCTCACCCAGCCCTTTTTAATTTAATTTCAGTATTTGAAAGGCAAATAAATGAATGCCATTAGAAAGATATTTGCCTGGCTTAATATTATACTATACTTTACCTGGTTAACTTGATTTTGGAGAGATGTTAGGAGGCCTTCCCTTTGTTCATCTTGTCCCTTAAGGCAGGTAAGTACCAGTGAGAGGAAGGGTTGTTGACTCAAAAGAGACATACTACAAAGGAAGTAATAACAGCAGATCTAGTTAGAAATAATGCATTACTTCCTCTGGCAACATTCATTTCTTTGCCTCACTATTAGATAAATAAGGGAAGTGGTAAATAACCAAAGGCTGCTTGAAAATTTAAATCATACCTCTACTTATAAGATTAAAAGCCACTGTAATGCTTCTAAATCACTTGGTATGCTCTAATTGCCCTTGAAGCCATTCTCAAACTACCATCAATCCATACTGTACATGCGCATGTCAGGCAGGGAGGGTAGAAGACAGTGAATTCATGTTCTACATCAATATGCAGGATTTTAAAACATACATCAGAAAGAATATCAATTTATACACAGGATAAAATTAAAAATGTTTAAAGTTCTCACATAAAACTCTTATTTTAGAGTCTGGGAAAAGAGGCCTATATGTCTGTTGAGCTTGTTTTGGGGTTTGTTTTTCAGCACATTTCCCAAGACCAAAAAGCAGGGTATTAAGTAGTGCTAATTTAGCAGCCAGCACTGAGGATTCCAAAAACAGAGTATTTGCTAGCGACCTCTAGTGTGCAGCTCCAACACAGCCCACAGGCTCCAACACAGCCCGTAGCCTCCACTGGTAGAGGGGTGTCAAGGCATTTGGTTAAAAATTCTGTTTTAAATTGGCATTTTAACAAAATGTCCTCAATGAGAAAACAATCAACAAATCATATTGACAAACAAAGCGCCATGTTGGAAATAAAAATTTCTTAAAATGAGAACTAGGCCAAAATACTTCAATCAGCATCATCCCACATGGGCAGAATGAAGAGCCCCTGACGTGGGAAGAATGATCTTTCAAGTCTCTTCAATGCCATCTGTCCTGCCTGTGGGAAGTGAGGCAATGCACATACACTCGACTATTAGCAAATATGATTTGAAAATTAAAATTATGCCCTCTTGTTGGTTAATTAATGCTGGCCAAGATGGTAAAACAACCAGATGAAAAACAAATACAATACATACAATGCTGGGTCTCTACCAAAATGTACTGTAGTTAAGAGCACAGGCTCAGAAGCCAGACCTCCTGGATTTAAACCCAGGCTTTATGTCCTTCACTGTGTGTCCTGGAGCAACTCATGTAACCTTTAAGTGCCTCAGTTTCAACATGATATAAAGAAGAGAATGAGAGTAACTATCACATGATTGCTATGATAATTTTAAAAGCTCATGTACATAATGAGTTTTAGAGAGGAGTTGCCATTTTGTAAGCGGTCAATAAATGGTGGCTACTATAGTATTATTCATTAGCGGACAAGAAACCGATATGCTTAAAATATTTTTTTTAATGGAAGAAACTGTCAATTTTTTTCCTTTACTCCTAGGTTTCATGGCATTTTCACATTAGGGTGAGGTTTTGTTCTTTCTCAGTAACACAGTTTTCAAATATAATTACTGGAAACCTTTTCTTGGGCATAAAATAAATTAAGAAAACATGAGTAGTGGTAGCCTAGGAGTTTTAATGTCTAGTCTAGAATAGGAGCCCTAAATGTTAAAAATATGAGCAACTAGTTCAGACACCAACATGCCAGAATTATACATTATATTTATTTTAAACATAAATACCTAAATAATTAAAAAAAAATAGAAATAATTAAAAATAAAATACAGGGATCAGGTAGCTATCCAGATCTGATTCATTTGGTCTAAAGCGGGTCTCAGAAATCACTGGTTTTAACAGTTCAGCAGTGATTTGGATATAAAGGCAGAATTGAGAACTAATGTATTAAGGATTATAACCTGAAACTTTTTAAGAAGACAGCCTTGCCTAACAGAATATTTCCAGTTCCATTTAAAAACTAAATTTCAGTGGACTGTGGGTACAATGACCACACGGGTTTATAGGAAGTGAGACTTTCTCAATTATTCTTTAAACTCTCACAGAGACGCACATCTTCCACTCACACCTTTTCTGTTTCTGTCTGTCCCTTTCCTTTTTGGAAGAAGAACCCAAGTGCTGTCCCTTCTCCAGCTCTTCCCCAGCAGCTTTCAGCACTCTTCCTTGCACAGAAGTTGGCAGCCTGGCAATGAGGGGGGCCACCAACCATACGCCCCTGCGTTCGGAGGAACTAAAATCAGAAACAGGTGTTACACCAGAGAAAGCATCCTTTCCCCCGCTCTCACAGTTATAACAGAAACTCCAAAGCAAAACTTTGATGTATGAGACACACAGACTGTTCCAAAATTTCCCTTTTATTTCTGTATTATCTTTCCTTTTTCCGAACACTAGGCATTTGCATGAGCTTTCCACCTAAGCTTACAGAAAGCAATAAAGCATGCAGTTCTGGAAGGATATTGTAACTAAACTGATTTTAATGTTTTCCTATGACCCCGTCTCTGATTAAAAACAATCACTTTGTCCAACAAACAATATATTTTTCTGTCACAGTTACAATATGAAATACTATATGTAAGCATACTAATAGCTAATTTTTAAAGTTTAAAATTCGCTAGTTATACTTTATGCCAAAATGATGAAATACAAATCAATCTGCCTTTCATGATTAAATAATTACTTTAAGATTTTATATGCCTACTGGTTCTAATTCTGCACAAAAATTATCAGGATATATTTGTGCAAAATGATAAATCAATAAAAATGGTGGGAAAAGTGTTTCCCATATAATGAATACCACATAACACAGTAGACCAAGGGACACTGAAAGCATGAACCAAACCTGAGTTCACCTGCAGTTTCAAGGTGTTTAGTCCTACTCCATCAAATATTCCAAATGCAAAGCTATCATCCACCCCAGCTTTACTCATTAACTTATTAAAATAATGGTAATCACCACTTACAAGTAACTATGTTCTTCACATTCCTGGGACTTAAAGAAAAATCACTGTGCTACACAAAATTTACCGTTACTTGTGAGAAATTCATGACAGATCAATAAAACAACACACAAAAATACCTTAGGAATGTCTTTATTCCATTCTGTCTTGTGCTACCTGTATCAGCACTTCCAATACTGTTTGGGTTGAAGAGGCTCATGCCAGAATTAGAAGAATTATTTAGGTCCGCAGACTGCTGGAATACCTCTATTGTTGCCTTTGCAATATTGTCCAGTAAGTTGTTCATTTCGGCCACAGAACCAGAGCCCTAGAGTTAGATATAAGAATACTGGCACATATGTGTATTCCCTTATCCTCAAACATCAACGTGTTTTGCTTTTTATAAAATTTCATACAGAGATAAGCTTTCAATACAAACTCACAGGGTCCTTCAAGCACTGTTTGATCATTAGCTGGAGTTCTAACCAGGACTGTCTCAGTGTCCACTGCTCAAGATTCTGGGAAAAAATGGAAAGAATTAAAACATGATGGGTATCAAATGTGTTAAAATACAGTAATTCCTTACAGTACTCCTTCTCTGAAGAAAGAGCAGAATAATCATACACAATACAAGAATTCATATGAGTCAAAAGGTTCCCAGACTTGTTGCATATATATCCAGTAGTGACACAAACCAACAAACAGAAACATTAATTATTAATTAAATAGTTAATATTGTGCCTGACTCAGCTATGCACTGAAACTAAATAAGCATTTCTCCTTTAAAAATCTATTTAACCAATCCCATTCCAAAATGATTTCAATATTCATTTAATAATATATTTAACATAGCCCCCTCTCTGAAGCATATTTCTCATGTAAATACAATACTGACTTAAAATAGCAATATTTGTTTGATGATTATATACAATTTGCAGCATGTATATCCACCCAAAAATAAAGTATGTCATTCCACAGAAAATGTGGGGAATAAAAATCAGGATTAAGTGAAATCACGAATTAGTAAGGACAAAAAAAGAGAGAAAGTAACTCTTTTTATAATTACAAAGAATTTGTCAAATGACAGAAACATAATCTGTATACGACTGACCTGAAGAATACGCTTAATGTGCTGTCTTTGCAGGTTGTCCCCCTCGGTACATTCTTTAATGCCATGAGGATAACAGATAAGCTGCAGTAATTTCTGTGCTTGCATATTTGAAAGCACAGGGTCCAATATAAGTTCTTTGTCTGTACATAATCTTTCAGGTTCTTTTAAGCAATGCTCTCCTACCCATTCCTAAAAATAATAGGGCAATTAGATTGACAGGCACTGGCTTTTGGTATATATATGCAATATGTACTAAATCCACAGTGCATAACTGAACATAAAACTGACAGAAATTTTCCAATTAAAAAAATTACATAAAGTAGGTAGAAAATTTTAAAACAAAATTTCTAGCATTTTGACTTCTAAAGAATACAAAGTAGAACCTTGCTTAAAACATTTTTTAAAGGGAAAAAAAAGAAAACAATAAAGGGAATATTAGTATGTTTTTAACTGGAAAGTGAGGTCTTGCTCTAGGTACTATTTTGTGACAGTTTTTTCTAACTTGCTATGTAACAATTCTATCAGATATACGTTCTTCATAATTTTCATGGAAAACATTGTACTATCTCACTGACTAGATAGAACACACTATAACAAATATTTAGAAAACTATCTTCCATTTTGATCCTATTATGAATAATGTTATCATTATAAATAAGTATTCATGCATATCTCTTTTCTATACAATAACTGTCAGGGTAATTTCATAGAAGTGCAATTGCTGGGTCTAGTGTGAGTGGAGGGGCTATAGATGCATGGGGCTAATGACCCTCTGAAGAGTTTCTAGCAATTTAAACTCCTATTGCCTTTTCTTTATCATTTTTTTCAAAGGCAAATAATTATACTAAATAAAGTAAGGAATCACCAACAGTAACAGAGCCTAATTTGAACCCAGATCTATTTCGGGTGAAGTCTGTTTCTTAACCACCATACCAGTGGCTCAATGCTGGTTGTCCACTAAAATTACCTGGGATCTTTATAAAATTCTATGCCCAGGGCCCACATCAGACTAACTAAATCAAACTCAGGTGGTGGCACCCAGATATCAGTAATTTTTTAGGCATCCAAATTGTTTTAAATGCTCCAGGTGATTCCAATATGCACTCACAGTTCGGAACCAAAGCACAATTGCCTCTCAATACTTATATGACTATGTAGTTAATTAACTTTTACCATAATTATAACATGCCTGTAAAATACAAAAACATGACCCAGTCAATATGACATCTATAGCAAAGTACAAAATAATATATAAAGTATGTCACTTTTTTGTATAAGAAAAGATAACTTCTAAAAAAATATATGGGAGGGAGAATAAACCAAAAAATAATAAAACTGGATCATCTGGTAAGAGGGATATGGGAGGGAAGACACATCTCTGAGTATACTTTTTTGTATAGTTTCATTTTTAGAAGTAAGCTACCCTATAGACAGAGCTGGGGGCAAGAAAGGAACTTAAGGCAAAACCAAATGAACCTAGTTCCATTTCAGATAAAGAATATATTCAAAGGGATGGGAAAAGTTCCAATAATTTTTGAACACAATATTTTAAACCCTTAGAGAAAGTGGAATTGTAAACGAATCTTCAACTCCTTTTGGGTAGGTTTGTTCTTCCTAGTGGTATGTGTGCTACATATCTTTCTTTCTTTGAGACAGAGTCTTATTCTCTTACCCAGCCTGGAGTGCAGTGGCGCAATCTAGGCTCACTGCAACCTCCACCTCCTAGGTTCAAGCGATTCTCATGCCTCAGCCTCCCAAAGAGCCAGGATAACAGGCATGTGCCACCACACCTGACTTATTTTTGTATTTTCAGTAGAGATGGAGTTGCATCATGTTGGCCAGGCTGGTCTCAAACTCCTGGCCTCAAGTGATCCGCCTGCCTCAGACTCCCAAAGTGCTGGGATTACAGGCTTGAGCCACTGCGCCCTGACCTAGTGTACATTTTTGATACTATATTCTAATTAATCATTTTTTGACAAAGCACTGGATAGCCCATTTAACATGCCCGGCCATGTGTACCATTTTAAAACTATTTCAGATGTATTATAGAATTAAATAAGTAAGTTCATGTTTTTGGGAATCAGCATTCTTACTATGGAAGAAGGTGATACTAATATGAATTAGGGGAAAATACTTTGTGGGGTTGGATTGGAATTGAAGGTATCAGTAGGACCTCATAAATATATATATATTTACATATATTTATGTGTATGGATATATTTTTCTTCCTAGCTTTGTCTGCAAATGGGTCCTAGAATTAATGATACTCCATAACCATGAGCATACATAATACCCAGATCTTGGTTTCTAAGTACCATTCTCTGCTAAACAGAACCAAGGGCTCCTTGGAGGAATAGTTGATTCCAGGTCCGGGGCACAGAAAGTACAACATGGGCCAGAAACTATGAAAATACCATCTATTTTTTAAACGTCAAATGATGTGATAGAAAGGATGAATCGATTCCTGCTGGACAAAGCTGGGAGTCTGAACATGAAAATAACAAAGTACAGTATATTATAACCCATATGGCTAATAAATAGATAAATAGGGGAGGAGGGCAGGCTCTTCCTTAAAACAGGACGCAGACTGATATTATGAAGGAAGAGGAGGAGCAGGGGGGAAAAAAATCACCATTTTGCAACCATCATAGTAAAGACTAGATTGGGCAAGAATGAAAATGAATGCTTATGACAGCTGGGGGAGTTAGATGAGGAGAAGAAAATTTGCACTGTCTCAAAGTATCTCCTCAAAGATTGCTTATTGCAAGGGGAAAATTAGTAACTATACAGTGGGGAAATCTTGAAACTATACAATGGAAACATCTTAATCAAAATTAACACCACCCTTGAGGTGCAAATGGGCATCACATGCCTTCAGACATGATTACCTGAAAGAACACAAGATTACTTCTATAGTATCTTGGCCAGGGATGCATAATCTGAAGCTAATCTACAGGAAACCTCAGACAAATCCAACAATACTGGGACAATTAAAAAATCAAACTGTGGCCTATAGATGAGAAAAAATTACTGTACCAAAAGCTAAATTTTCTGATGTTTAATAGCTATATTTTGGTTATGTTATGAAATAATGCAATATTCAAAAGAATAAAATATACAATCTACTCTTAAATGAATGATTCAGAAAAAAATAGGGACATGCACCCACATTTCCACATACAAATTACAAAGCACATGTAGCAAAATGTAAAAATTAGTAAATCTGTGTAAAGGATGGACATGAGTTTTTTAAAAATAATTCTTGCAACTTTTCAGCAAACTTAAAATTATTTCAAAATAAAGTGAGCAAGAAAAAAAGGACCACCTATACACAAGTTTCCGACAAGTGTAAATAGCTCTCTCCAAAAGAAGAGTTATGTATTCAAAGTAAAAGGCAAATTAAATTAGAATACCTGTTGACAGATAGTCCTTAGTACGTATCTAGCGTATTCTCTTAAATTGGCAGTTTCAATGGAAATGCTTTTCCCACAGGATTTTGGATTTTGTGAGGCAGTCCAAATATCATCAGCATTCCCATCACATCGCAAACCTCTCATGGTGAAGTCATCATTCTTTAAAGAGCTGACACTGTTATTGCCAATTTTGGCATCTCCTAAGTAATAGAATCACAAAAGCAAAATCACAGAAGTTCAAAATATTGCCAAATATTTGAGGAGCAAATGAGGATAGCTTTCAGGGATTTAAAATATGTGAATATTATTATTATTGAATAGCCAGTTGTTCAGGAATAGAGAGAATGGATCAAGAGAATAAATGCATGAACCCAGAGAAGTTTTTATCAGAAATGGAGAAAAAGCAAGTTCAAGACTCGATCCTTACTTTGTTTGTATGATTATAGTTTCACCAAACTTGGAAAGGCCATTATGAATCACACTAAATAATCACAGAACATTGGTTTCACCAATATTTCAAGCATGAATGTATTCAAATTCATTTGACTTATAGACAAGGAAAAAATGGGTTACTCACCCTTCTAGATGTCCCTTTTCCATTTCTTCTCTTACAATGACTTATTTTCTATCCATAGGTCAAGAGAAAATTTTGCCTTAGCCCACCTTACTATCAACTTCTTGACAAGAGAGATTTATTTCCCTGGGAATGGAAAAGGGCAATGCATACTAAGGAAGCCCTGAAAAGTAGGGTATTCATTGAATAACCCCTGTTTTTTACCTTCCTCTCTGTAACATAGAAATAAGAAAACCTTACCTGATAAATCTCTAGTATACTTAGTGAAATGAGGTTAAGGAAAGTGTTTTCTTCATAACAAAGTTCTGGGAAAGAAACTAAACAGAATGTTTGAATAGCTAGAAATAAGAAATCTCCAGCCATGAAAGACAAATAACTATCATATTTTAAAAGTGAGAGAGTAATAAAAATTCAAAATAAGGATTGCCAAATGACAGCACAGCCTTCAAACTTTTGCCTGTTTACTCACAGGATCATAGGCCTTGACAAGAAAATTTCCTGGAACCAACACATGCTTTTACAGTAGGCCTTCACTGCCTGCAGTAAGTGGGCAAAACAATGCCCAAGTTAATGGAAAAAGCCTTTTAAAACCCACAAGTCAACCAAGAAAAGTTTTGACTTTGCTGAAAATGGCTTAATGAGTATTTACTTACAAAATCTTAAGCGGAGGAGATGAATAAATAATGAATTTCAATTTATCAATATATAATCATATGTTTCTCATTAAAATACAAACACAAAGAGTAACAACTTCATTTTACCCACAGGATTTAATTCAATAGATCACTTCAGGAGCTGAAAGAAAAGACTAAATTCTAAAAGTACCAAAATGTAGTATGCTTTCACTACCGTTAGGTGATGTAAACAACTACCTCTATACCTTGTTAAATTGTAGAAATTAAAAACCAAATTTGATATAATGGTCCCACCTCCCTAACTCAAAATATATCCTGGTGGATAGGAATTGAGAGTTGGTTAGGGCATGGTAGGGTGGATAAATTACAGCTTCTGCAAATAAGAGAAGAAAGGAAAAGAAAAGAAAGAGAAAAAATCATATCTGCTAGCCCCATACTAGGAGATCCTCATTTAGTTTAGATGTTAGGGTAACAGAGAAGGTATCAGAGTCTGTGCCAGACCTTCTGCAATTGCATAGACAATAGAATACATTGAGTGTTCAGTGCTCGCCTGGCTCAAAGCTCTGCTGACATTAAACTGACCTGATCCTGACTTCTTAGACCCAGGGAATCCTCCAAATTACGTAAAGAGGTGGGCAAATTTTACTTGAGATTAGACCAATCCTACAAATCATGGGGCCAGTGTCTAGAAGGTACTCATCTTGGTTTCTGCAATTAACATGTGTGTCACTTACAGATTCACACTTCCAACATAATTGTATTGAAAACTCATTCTTTGCTAGTTTCTCTGATGAGCACTAGAAATACCACAGGCAAAAAGCCAGTTCCTATCTTCATGGTCCCTACATTAATTTATTAAGTAGAACCGACCAACTGACTTTCCCTGCAAATATGATTATAGTAGGGAAATTTTACTCACTGAAATGAGCATTTAATGTTGGCTGTATAAATCTATAAGCCCCTACACTCAGAGGAGGCTGTGGTCCTTGATGTGGCTCTACCTTCCCTTTTTACTACAAAATTCACAGGCCTGTGTGTGTATCCTTTCTTAAGGTGAAGTTCTGATAGATAGTTTTTTGAAAATTCTGTTATCCTTCCTCATCATCACCAAATAACATTTCCCAAGCAGGGCAAGATTATAGCCCGAAACATGTTATTTAGGACTCATCTAAAGCAATTCCTATCCATTCAGTAATTTCTGTTCTAATGAAGGGGAGCTACTTCTGAACATAAGAGTCAAGACAAAAGAAGGTACCCAAAGTTAGAATTAGGCAGTCTGAATTCTAGACTTTCTAATTATTCAAACCCTTTCTGATTTATAGAATAATGTTTTAATGTATTACCCTGTAAATGAAGAGAAAAGGCAGTGCTATTATTCCAGGAGAATACTTACAAATAAGGATGTAAAGAACATCTTGGACATTATGAATTAAATGAAAAAAAGTATTGTGAAATTTAATATTGATTTATCAATAATATCAACATCATTGCAACTACTGCATGGGTCATCAAAAAACAAAGTTAGAAGGAAATATACTTGTTCAGGGTCATGACAGAAGCAGAAACACTAAGATTAAAACTCAGACTTTCTGGTGTTCTGCTCCTGAAACATAATCTGGATAAAATGTAAATGTTTAGTTAGATTACCAAGTCATCCCTGTCTCTCACAAAGTGTGACTTCTGCCACCAAAGAAGGCAAAACAACCCTGTGGGTCTGAGCACCTATTTTACATCAGAATAAGACATGATGCCACTAAAACACCATAAAAAATATTATATGTAAGTTCCCCCAGAGACACTGTAGATAAGGGACAGAATCTTCAGAGTCTTATGTATTTGGTCTAAGAAAAACCAACTAATTTTTCCAGGAGAATAAGCGATCAAACAATATCAGATTTCCAATAATATTACTAGATTTAAATCTGAAAATAAATTATTTTGCCTTCATTTCTGGTGATTAACCAAGAAGCTTAGGGTCAGAATAATCTTACCAAGCATCATAATTGCTTTTAAGACAGCAAACACAGCTCCCACTTCAATGCTGTTGTGAGCAGCGGCTAAGAGGTGTCTATCACAAGATGATCTTATTCCGGGGAAAGGTTTGCCTACAAAAACAACAAATCTTTAACAGTCTCATCACCATCATTAGTAATGTTTTGTAATTATTTACAGGCAGTCAGCCTTTCATTGTTAGACTGTGGGTGCTTAATTGCCATTAGCTTGCTTTAATTGATGCTTCATGGATTCACTAAGAAACACTGCCAGTACTCCTCAATTATCCTTTTCTTGTTATTTACTAAAACAATGTCGTTCCTCCTCAGAGATACATCAAAAAGATTAGTAGGACTTTCACATACTTGTATTGATTCTCAGACAAATATATGCATACCTATATGGAAATGATCTTCAGGAAAAGACTTCACCAACGCCCCTAAAATTCTTACTTTATTCCTTCTACTTAGTACAAGAATAAATGAGGGCCAGGTGCAGTGGCTCACGCCTGTAATCCCAGGACTTTGGGAGGCTGAGGCAGGTGGATCAAGAGGTCAGGAGTTCAAGAACAGCCCGGCCAACATGGTAAAACCCCCATCTCTACCAAAAATACAAAAATTAGCCAGGCATGGTGGCGCATGCCTGTAGTCCCAGCTACTTGAGAGGCTGAGGCAGGAGAATTGCCTAAACCCAGGAGGCAGAGATTGCAGTGAGCCGAGATCACACAACTGTACTCCAGCCTGGGTGACAGAGTGAGACTCTGTCCTGAAAAAAATAAAATAAAATAAAATAAAATAAAATAAAATAAAATAAAACAAAACAAAACAAAACAAAACAAAACAAAACAAATCACCATTGCCCTAAGCTGCTCTGGTGTGGTTCAGAACCAACACACACAGTATGTGAGAAGACCATGCTGCCCACCAGCATGACTTGGCCTAAGAGCAGAGGTATTTTTATTGCTTATTAACTCTTGATTCGTATTTCTCAATACATCCTGATATTACACGGATTAAAGGTGCTGACAGCCCTCTCAACGAATGGTATCATCTCACCCTTCATCACCCCCAGGGCATGCCCAAAAAATTAAGAAGGCAATTACAGAAAGGGACAGCCTATTTGGTCATTTTAGAACCTTTAGCTACCAATCAGATTTTTCAGCAGTCAGCTCACCCGTTGCTTGAGGTAAGAAGCAGGCCTGGGGAGCTCGGAAGAGATGAAGCAGGAGTCGGCATGTCATTCTCGCCCCGGGCTCAGCGTCCGCATCTCCACAAGCTAGGAAAGGGGGATTGGAAAAGCAAGTTTTCTAACACACTTGGGAACACGTCCTTCAGATTTCCTATCAAGCTAAATTTCCTGGAATAATTTAAATAAATTTTCCTTATGGTAAGAAAGTGAGGCCCTGGCTATTTTTCTGAGAAATCTTAGTGCTTTCTTAAAACAGACTGTAACATAGCAGTTTCCCACCTTTTTCATGGTGATCCATGTTAATTTGCATACAACAACTATTACAATTCTACTATATCTACCTTGATACTACACCACTTTCCAATATACATACCCTCAAATACTCCTTCCACTGTGTTTTAGTGTTAGAAACCACTCCATCAAGACAACAATCAAAGAGCAACTGAAGTTCCTGGATGCTGCCTTACCTGCCGCTAGAAGAGAGGGAAGTGCGACATGCTGCACGACGTCCTCCAGGGAAAAACACTGTCGTGCTATCAGAATAGCAATGAAAGTAGCTAATGAATCATGGAATGAAAGGTCACTCACCTTCAAGAAAAACATTGACAGGTTTTAATACCTAACAACCTTGTGAGTAGTATCTAAGATTAATAACTAAGAGATTGTAGGTAATACCAGTAAGATCTCAAATCCCAACATGAACCAACAGAGGGAAATGACAACATATCATGACGATTATCCTCTAGGCCTATTTCTATTTTATAAAACAATGAATGAGGTTTACCCACATTCCAATGCTGTAAGAAAATACTGAGCTTTGACTTGCATACATGCAAATGAAAAACAAAACAACAAAAATGCAAAATCAGGAAATCACTACAAGATGTAACATCATTAAAACATTTTGGCAACAAGATATATCATTTAAGAGTCAGACCATTAGAAGGCAGGGAAAAACCAGGAGGCTCCCCCCTAGTTGAAAACCAAGCCTCACTAAGGTTTTGGAGTTCCTTTCAGTGATAACTACTAAGGATTCTTTAATATGATAAAACTCATTTTAAAACAACTCTGAAAGTTTCCAATTGACTCTTAAATTTAAAAGAAGAAAAGAGACAGAGGGGAAATTAATTGAGTCACAGTGAAAAATTTACCTTTCTAGATCTCATGTGACCTTGGCAGAAAATAACAGGAAAAACAACTACAATAGCAATCTTCATACTGATTCGTACCACATGCCAAAGACTATGGGTAACTTGCAAAAATCACCTTATTTATTAGCACAACGCTATAAGGTTCACAGTATTATTAATTCCATTTTTTTAGATGAGAAATTGAAGCAAAAGGTAAAGTGCAATTTTAAAAAAACAACTAAGAGATTAAGAAACTATATTAAAGAAAGTCTCTTTTGTCCAGAAAAGCAGGCCACATCTATGAATTCTATATACATAAATTCATAAGTTTTCATATAATGAACATGTAGAAATAGGATTATCCAACCAGTCCTGATTAGCAGAATTCAGAAGTAAACCTGCAACTGAGAGGCAGGTATAAAAATGTATAAAGAACTATGCATAAGCGATACTAATGTAGGACAAAGACTACTCCAATAAGTGGCAATAGGAGAAGTAAAGAATCAAGACAGATTTTTAAAGAAATACACACATCATGGATGCAACATGACATCCAAGGAAGTCAGTGATATATACGAGGGGTATCTCTTTATCATCTTCCAGGCATAATTGCCAAAAACACTGGACACCCTCAGAATCTAGAGCTGGACATTCTTATGTAACCCCACAAAGCCTTTATTTGTATAGTGTGCCTTGCACTTAAAAATATCAAAATGGTTCTCTTCAGAATGTGAACTGCTTTAGTTAGATTATATCCCATGCTATGAGGAACCCAGGGCAGTTGGTAAAAAGAAAAAACAGCTCTGAAGAGACCATCCATATGGAAGAAATCTCAACTAAATGGAAATTTCAGGAAACAAAGAAATTCTTGATCCCTCTGCTACAGATTAAACTATGCATTCTATTTATTTCTATTTTTTTCATGTATTTAATCCATGGCAATGTCATTGTGGTTTATTGCTTTTGGAGAAAGAAATGATATTTTATAACATTTCAGTTGAATCAATTAAATAAAAGCCAAAAGCAGAAAGATTAGCCACTAATTATTTAACTGCACAGTTCAATTTCTAAATGAAAAGAAAACTTACATCTACAGTGCAAAGTACATCATTAAACCCCCACACGTGATTTGAAGAACAACAAAGAGCCTTCAGAACCCCCAGCCATTCTGAACTAAGAACAGTGCAGCAAGCCGTAAGCTCGGAGGAGAAATTGGCTATGTCGTTAATCCTAGAAAATAAAAAGAAAACATAGAAAGTAACCTTGTACAAAAGAGAAATATTCACCTGTGATATACTTAATTAACATATATTTCACTAACATCAAACAAGTCATTTTCTTAGATTCACAGATAATTCATTTGTCAAATAACTTAGTAGAACCTTGAGAAGAAGATAAAATGGCTTCAAATATTTTGACAATTAATGCTGTTAGGCAACAATCGGCACATATATGAATTAGAATATTTTAGTTTCGTGAATAAATCTGAGCTACGATTTACATTTTTAAGGGCAAGAAAAAATTTATAGATACTATGTAATTTAGGTGGACCCAAATACAGTTTTTTTTCAAAATATGGGCATTTTATTTGTATTTTATTCTATGTTTTTGAAAATAAATCATGTAATTGTTGGCCATATTGAAAACATCTCATGCCAGCACAAAAAATCAGAAAGCACTGTCTCTTAGGTTAAGGAAATTATAAGATAGTGCAGAGGTGAATTAAGGAAAAAAAGAAGATTTAGAAAAAGCAAATGATAGCCAAATGTGAGTCCAGACGCTTACTAATGACATCAATTTCAAAGAAGCACCAAGGCAACAACTCTTTGGTTAATCATGAATTCCAGGGTAACCCATCTCACCTGCCAGCATCCTGATGGCCCATACATACATTCATGAGTGTATTGCAGACAAAGCTGTAGCGATTGGCCGCATTGTCACTGAGGATCTTGCCCAGCATTGAGTAGTTGATGCTACGGGCTGAGGGATTCTCAATAAAATCCATCATGAAGTCCGGATCCCAACGCAAGTTCGAGTTTGCAGGCATCACATTATTATATATGGTTTGCTTTACTTTTGAACAGGCACTACTGAGGTTATAAGAAAAAAAGTTAAAACAGAAAAATAAAACTAGAATAACTACTTAAGGATATATTAAATGGCAAGAACTGTAATGCATTCCTAGAGACGATTTACATTATAAGTTCTTAATTTGAACTTCTTACTAATCGGCGTTAATCAAAGTACTTTGGAATGTACAAATTCCTCAGTAAATAATTTCTAAGTAGGTGGAACAACAAAACAGAAATGAGGTATTTGGTTACAAATCTTAAGTATTTCCAAAATATGGTCTACATTTTACATGCTTGAAAAATCAAAGAAATTACTATGGCTTCCAACAACTGTGTCTTAACAGTTGTTGAAAAGTATTATTACTTAAAAATAAAAAAGGATTCAATTACACATAAGGGAAATTGTGTGTTACTCTTAATTATACATCCTACAAAACTATTCCTCTGGTATAGTGTACGTAGTAGAAGTTCGTGTGCCAAGACTATTCTGGAAACTGTGGCACAGCTGTGAAGAAGAGAGGCACATTCCTTGCCTTCAAGGAACTTATATTCTAGTAAGGGGATATGGATAACACACAGATTCTATGGAAGTGAAAAAACTATTATATCATTCATAAAAACTTAGCATGTTGTATTTCTCAGAAGCATTAAGAGATTTTTAAAGAGCCTGGTCTATCATATGAAAACAGTTCATGTTTCAGCGAGTTATGTCTGAATCACATATAGACTATTAGAAGTATAAAAGGAATTAGAATCTATCTCCTCCAAACCTGCTCTGTGAATGAGACTGAGAGAATGATGTGATTTAAAAGTTCAGGTTCTATATAAACTTATCCATTTGTGCTTACCTTCTGTAGGTAGCAAATTCATAAACAACATTCACCTTCTCTATTCAAAAGCTCTTTTATGCATCAGAAAGTCTGTTTTATAGATTAAGTTTCTGGCAGCAAATGTATTCATGGTTTGTGGTGACCTACAGCTTTTTTTATAAACCCCATATTGTTACATACTTGCATCAATGGTAGCCAGGAATGAGTCCCTCAAAGATGAAAAGTCATAAGGACTCTCTATCCTAAACTACTGCCACTATCAACAGGTTTAAGAAAACAGAGATAGTTCAGTTCAATGTTTAGCAAAATGTAGTTTCACCTCTACTCCTTGAGAATCACTTTTGTGGTGTTTGTTAAAAATAAAGAATCCTGGACCTCTACTGTAGGTGTATAGAGTCTGTATGTGCAACAAGATCTCCCACATATATCAAGTGCCGAATGCTTGGGAAGACTAATGCTTGGGAAGCACTGGTCTAAGAAAGAGGACTAAAGTCATTTACTAAATGGCAGCAAATACAATCTTCTACATTCTCTTTCTGTGCAGACAACTTATATTTTTAAAAATGTGTTGGCTGTCATTGAAGAATACAAGTTAGCAATTCAGAGTCATGACATTTTCAGTTTCTTGAGGTTGATGTGAGAGTTAAAGCTCTTGATAGAAATAACCCAGCACAATGCTTGGCACACAGCAGCAGCTCAATCAGTGGTAGAGGTGACCAATGTTGTTATCTCCCCCAAATACTCCTCTCACGCAACTGTGTGAATGGTGTTTCAGAAAAAATATTCCTCTCATACAACTTTTAGGAATCTTGTTTCAGATAAAATTATTAAAGTTGTTTTATCAGTACACTGATAGAAATACCTGTGTATCTAGCTTTTGTTTGCCCACTTTTCTTCATCTCAAACTACAAATAGCTCTCTGACTTCAAGATATCCCAAGAAAGTTGTATTTCTCTTTCATTTTTTAAATAGAGGAAACTTTAGACAGTGCCAATCACCGTGATATGCCACTCTGCTGACCCCTAAGTAATTTCTCTATTCACTGCGTGCTGGTACCCTAAATCTCCACACCCAGCGCACGTTACTTGCATTACTTCATTTAACCTATTTGCACCACACTGCAGGAGTATTAAGGGTCAAATAGGCTACTGGGGCTGTCTGAGGAAGTTCACTATTAAAAAAAAGGGCTGCTGTAAGAACTGAATCATGTAAGAGAAAGCTCTTTGAAAAATGTAAGCTGAAACAGAAAGCTCTATGTAAACTAAGAGAGGAATGTAAGTATTTTTTAAATTGTGACATAATTTCCGTGGAAAGATATTTCCTAAGACCCACTCAAATATTTCACAAAGGATTATTTTGAAGCCTAACCCATTTCATAACGTATTTTCACACTTTATTAATGCCATTAAAAATACGAATTGTTTTAGATAAAACTATCATTCAACAGATTTTTTGCAGTGCCTACTAAGAGCTACATACTCTTCTAGGCACTGGGATACAGCAGTGAAAAAAATAGAAAAAGCTTCTGCTGTCATGAAGCATACATTTTAAGGAGGAGCTGGACCATAAATAAATATAGAATCTATGGGGGGGTAGCAAGTGCTGAGGTTCAGAATGATGACATGGGGGTGCTATTTAAAATGGTGTGCTCAGGGAGGCAGTCATGAGTGAAGTGTGGGAGTGAGGCACACTAGTAACTGAGGACAAGTATCACAAGCAATGTAAGGTAAAGTGCAAAAGCCCTGCCATGGGTCATTCTTAGAGTGTTTGATCAGTAAAAAGTCTGTGTCACCAGAATAAACAGAGGGAAAGGGGTGGAAGAGAAGATGGGACCCTGAAGATCCTGAAGGCGATGTAGGGATGGTGAATTTTATTCTGAGTGGGTGAAAAGTCACTGAAAGCCTGTGAATCATTCGTGTATTAAAAGGATCATTTTAGTGGGTATGTTAAGACTGTGTTTTAGAGTTAAGGGTGCAAGCAAGGAAACCAGTTAGAAGAGCTCTGCAATGGTCGCAGCAAGAGGTATCCATGGCGATAAAGAGAAGGTAAAGAACAGGCAGGTTCTAGAGATGCTTGGAAGGCAGAGCTCACAGAATTTACAAACAAAGTGGATATGAGGTACGACAAAGGAAAGAAAACGGTAATTGAACATCCTTTCTCTACCTCCTTCTGGATTCCAAATTTGTTTTGCTAGTTATTACCTTCTACTACTCTCCTCCTACCCATCTGTAGTTAATAATTGTCCTCAAAATAACATTAAATAAGCATTTACTTTCCAGCACTAGTGCTGCCTCTGGGGGTAGCAAGTGCTAAGATACAACGAATGACAGGAAGCTGGGGATGCTATTTGCAATAGGAATGGCCATGGAAGCAGAAAGACAAACGGAGTGAAGAAGTCAGCATACAAATACCTCTGAAAGAATGTTCTGAGTGGGGTGATTTCAAGAGCAAAGCACAGAATACTGTCTCTCACACTTACAGTAATTTGTAATAAAAGGCTATAGCTACAGCAAAAAATAATTCAACATGAATTCTGGATAAGAGTATTATGAAAATAAAAATATTTATAAAAATACAATTTTCTGGACTCATTAAACAATAAAATATTCCTTAAGCAATAAGATGTATTGACAGGAATCAAATACCACTATCATTATCAGGTCATGAATTTTAATCTAAGATAGCAAGTAGGTTAACTGCAGAATTTACAGTACCTTTTTATGATTAATTCAGTTCTATTTTTTTCATACCAGGAAACATTAGATAGCATTTATCAAGCTGAACCTGAATCAAATACAATCTGTAATAGAAACCAGGTTTCCTACTTTTAATGCACACTGATTTAATGTTATTCAGTGAGGGTACTGGTCATTTTTTAAAACTCATTAACACATGAAAAGTTATCTGCTAAACAGCAAATTGTTTTTGTAAAAAAGAGGAAAAGTAAACACAGTATGAAAAAGTTCTAGAAAATTGAATGGGGCTATAGAACCTTCTGTGAGTCACTGGAAATAAAAAATGAAACACTGTAATGCCCAAAGGATATTAAAGCTAATGCAAAAAGTCGGCTCAGAAAAGGTGGATATCAAAAGCACAAGAGATACAAATAAAGCAAAATATAAAGAGCTGCCTCATTGATCTATTAGATTTATAACCCAAACTGAATTTTAAACTTCAAATGGAAAGATACATCAAATAATCATTACTTCAGTAGGACTTACCTAAAATTCATTGTCTGTACAACATATAGAGAATGTAAAATCTTAAGAAATACCTTATTCATTGAAGAAATAAAATCAAAGTTAGAGAGTTTAAGACCTAACATCATTTCAATATCGGGGGAAAAAAAAAAAACCTATGATCACACATTATTATAATCTATCGTGTATTGTCCCTATGTATTTTAATATTCAGTTTCAACAAATCTTGAGTATATCAAAATTACTGCCTAATAGATACAATTGCAATTAGCTTTCATTATTCAAAAGGATGACAATATTGCCAGGGTCACTAACAAACATAGCCATGATCCTATTTCTGTCCTTTTGAGTCTCTTCTACTCACCTGAAGAGGTCTCCAAATTTACTTCTGAGGTGGCTACATGACACATAGAGATCATAGAGGTAGGCTAAGATGCATCTTTCAGGGGAAGAACATTCTGAGGGGTTTACGACATGCTTGACCACACCACACAACCTGAGGAGAAAAATATATGAAGAAATGAGCCACATATTTGCTACTATATGGGTTATCATCTGACTCTTTTAGAGGGAAAATATGTATTACTTGGGTAAGAAAAAAGATATCGGATTGTTGAAACTAATAAATAGAATAGTAAATAACTCAGTACAATATAATTTTTCTATTATGACACTGAAATAGTAGATATAAAAAAAAACTTCAGAAATGTCACTGACGACAAGATACAAAAGCAATGAAAGAAATTCCTTCATAAAGAAGGTATGTATGGAGGAATCCACCAATTAAGTTGCTGTGACTGAGACACAAAAGGAAAACTGTTGTAGAGAGCCCCCACCTCCTCAGTAAAAAGATTCACAAATACAGTCAGTGTGCAAAGATTCCCAAGTGTTCTCCTTTGTAAAGGAGCAATTCTTCAAAGCAGTCAATCTGGGAAACCCATTTTCAAGTGCACAAGCAGTTCTTCGTTTGCAGTCACATTCCCCGTACGCATGTATACATTCCCCTATGTATACAAACTAGAAAGAAATTTATTTTAGTTTATCTTATATAAGAAGATAAAGCCTCTTCTGTTTTGTTATATTCTCTACAACTCCTGTAGTTATAGGCCTCTTTGTTCATAGTCCATAAAACACAGAAGCCATACAACCACAGATGTAAACACTCGTGGTCCATTCACCTATCTGTGCATCTCATTCCATCACCGTCTTGTATTTTGTTACAGGGCTCAGCCATTATATTACACTAATGGAGTCACAGATGACAGATTATTAAAGATGAAAAAAGCTTTAGAAACTATCTGATTCATCATCCTTATTGTATAAAGAAGGCTCAGAGAGGCAGAAAGGCGGGGTGACTTGCTTAAAGGCAAAGAGCTAGTTCTAGCAGAAGCAAGACGACAGCTTAGGTTTCCAGACTCCCAGATCAAATCCCTCTCTACCATTCAGGGGAAAGGGCAAAGTGGAGAGAGCATAGGATGTCTAGGCCAAGAAGGACAATGGAATCACAAGTACCATAGGTGGAACCAATGAGACTTCTTGAGGAAATGGCAATGCAGTATCCCAAACCCAGTGAATTGATATCAACAGATGGGACTACCTGGCAGCAGGGAAAAGCTGCCAATTAGAACAAAAGTGTCACATAATTAAGAAGAAAAGTAATGAGTCAACCTGTTAATTATATAAACAAGCAAACCAATAACTATGCAGCCATAAAAAAGAACAAAATCATGCAGCAACATAGATGCAGCTGCAGGCCATTATCCTAAGCAAACTAATGCAGAAACAGAAAGTCAAGCACATATTCTCACTGTAAGCGGGAGCCAAACATGAGGTACACGTGGACATAAGGATGAGAAGAACAGACACTGTGGACTACTGAAGTGGGGAGACAGAGAGAGGGGGAAAGGTCTGCAAAACTACCTACTGAGTACTATGCTCACTTCCTGATGGTTTCAATCATACCCCAAAACCTCAGCACCATGCAATATACCTTTGTAATAAACCTGTACTTGTACCTTCTTATTCTAAAATAAAAGTTAAACAAAATCCTGTTACTATCCATAAAGCAAAGAATTATTTTGTGACTAAAGTAAATAAACATTTATTGAGAGTCTGTTAGGTTTAGGTATCCATCATACAGTAGTGAGTGTTTCCTCAACTTCTTTGATTTGCCAGCAATAAGAAAAACATTTCACATCGTGATCCAGTGTACTCATTCACATAAGTACAAAGAAGTGAAATAATAGTCTTAAGAATAATACTTATCCTTACTAATATAAGGTAAAAATATAACAAAGTTGATGTCAAATATGATTTCATGAATATTTAATAGGATAAAAATTTTCAATGCCAAACTAAATGATACTGAAATCAATTTCAAAATAACAATATAAAACAAAACAAAAGACTTGTCACAACCCATTCAATTCATTTCATGACCAACTAATGGGTTTCAATACACTATTTTAAAAGTAGAACATAGATTAAACAGCATGAATAAGCTTCCAGTTCAAAAGATTTTTATTAAAATCTGTGAGATTTATTAGCTATGTGATATAGGGTATATCACTTCACCAAACACTTAACAGGCCTGAATCTCAATTTCTTGGGCTGTAAAGTAATACTAAATTCAAATTCTATACAGCAGTTGAGTTATTAAATAATTCTCTATTTCCTTAATTATAATATGTAAATGTTCTTATATTCTAAAGTTTTTAGGATGCTTCAGATTTCATTTCATAACACATAATTAATACAAATAAAGGTAGCATTTCTTCTTCCTCAGAAGAGCTACTGTTAAACTTATATCATTCTAGAATAGCATATAAATTGATTACATGTGCTAGATTAAAACAATAAAAAGTACTATAAAACCAAAGAATCCCATGATTCTTTTGAGCTCAGAAGGAAAAACTGAAGAGAAAGAAATAACAAGTTGTCTTTCTGTGTTTAAATAAAAAGCCCTGGAGAAAGGAGTGGAGAGTGGATAAAAAGCGGCTTATGTAGGTCTTTGAGAGCTCATTACACTAATTTGGTGCTCTTAGCCTCAGTCTTTAATGGGGGTGATATTAGCTATTTCCGTAGTCCAACTTCACTAGTAGAGTAAGCCCCAGCCTACAACCAAGAATGAAGTCATTTGTTCTAGGTTAATTCTTATCAAAAGATACCTTTAATCAAAGAAATGAAATTGAAGAACCAAATTTCTAAGATGATAATGTATGCAAAATTTATCTGATGTTGAGTCTGCAAACATAAACTGAAATTACATGAACAAAAAAGTTCCAGCATTCACTATTCATAATATGGCAGGATGCTGGCTAACATTAACCATAGAGTGCTATAAATGACTGGCTTTGTACTCTTAGAAACCAGGGAGAGGGAAGAAAGGCAAGGAGGAAGGGAGGAAGGAATCACACATTATTAGGAAGAACATACTTGACATGCTCAGATCTTTTTGATCAATGTTTTCTGGCAAGACTGTTCTTTATGTTTTAATTAAAACAGGTATCAGTACTATTTTTCTTTTAAAACTACTATAATATTTCATCACTAGTTATACATTCCAAGATTGGAAAAACAACAATGACATGCTGTATACCAACCCTTCAAACACCTGGGCTGTCTGATCAGGATTCAAGATCAGACAACTGTGATAGCGCCTGAGAACAGCCACGATGCAGACACACAGTCCTGTTGTATAACTTCCTGCCAGGCTGGAGGATTTTAGGAGCAGTTCAGCTTCCACAACACTCAGTTCATTTAGTAACTATAACAGGAGAAAAAACTGAATAAAAATGTAGGTGCCAAAACAAATGGAGAAAACACTTATTTTTACAAACCATAGATATACTGACTCATTCCACTACAAATACATTCCCTGAATTTAACCTTTTTAAAATTTTTAATCCTTTTCCAATTCATAAAGTTGTTCTTCTGTCTAGACATCAGGATGTATACAATCAGGAAATAGCCAGTGCTGAAATAAGGTACTGAAACTTTATGGCAGTGCAAGGTTCTGGACTGTATAATTTTAGAAAACCCCACCCCTCACTTTTCTCCCCTTTCTCTTTTTAATAAAATGAAAGTTATTTGGCTTTTCTTTTTGTTAACAAACTTAATATCTCCTATAAAATAAACAAAGGAAACCAAGTCTTATTTCTGTTTGCTAATAACAGAAGTAAATAATGAACTCAAATGTGTATAAGAAATAAAAGTGGGGCAAATCCAATTATAAGGTTTGTTTTGGCTCTTAATTTAAAACATGCTCTATTATAAAGAGCAAATAAACTTTCATCTTTCCTTAAACAAAATAAAAAAGACCAAAAGAAAACAAACAAACAAACAAAAAACAGAAGAAGCACTCAAAACTCACACATTTTAAATGGCATATATTTTGGCACCAGTTATAATTATTTAATTGGAAACTATGAACATGACTATAAATAAAATGTTAGTTTAAGACTGTTAATTCACCATGTCTAAATTATTCAAAAATGTACTATGTCCATAAAATAATGTTAATGCACAGCAATTGGTTCATTTGATTTTTATTTTTTAAATTTTATTTCTTTCTTTCGAGACAGGGCCTTGCTCTGTCCCAAGGCTTGAGTGCAGTTGTATGATCATGGCTCATTGTGTCCTTGATCTCCTGGGCTTAAGTGAGTCTCCTGCCCTCAGCCTCCCAAGTAGCTGGGACTACAGGCATGCAACCAGCTACTTTTTAAATTTTTTGTGGAGATGGGGTCTCAGTAAGTTGCTCAGGCTGGTTTAAAACTACTAGATTCAAGCAATCCTCCTACCTCGGCCTCGCAAAGTGCTGGGATTACAAACACAAGCCACTGTGCCCAGCTAATTGGCTCACTTTAAATTGCACAATGCCTGGTGGATTTGCTTTCCTAAAAGTAAGAGAAACATGGCCTCTTTGACACCTGTATTGCGAAGTCAATTAGTCCATTGATGTTCAGTGCTGGCTCCATGAGATCAAAGATGAGCTGAATGTGGTGAGCCAAAGGGAGATGATAGGATGTTCCCGATGCAAAGCTTGTGATTTGTTCTAGCACATTGTTAGAAATCTGTGCAAACATAAGCAAAAATATTGTAAGACCAATATTCCAAATAATATTTTACTAAGATAAATCATTTTTACTTTTTAAGACAGTTGAATTTATATGTGATTCTATTTTGATGAAAGTCAAAACATATTTCTATAGAAACTATAAAACTATGTACAAATAAAACAATTTTATCATTAACTATAATTTTAAAAGATACAAAAAGTTGTCATTCAGACCTAAATCTTAAGTATTCTAATGGTAGAACTACATTAATTTTAGACACATCCATTTGAATATCAATGGATTTGTAAAGCAAAACAGATGTGTTTTCTTCTCAATTTCATAGTATTTTATTTCAATCATCAACAGATTTCGCATCAATTGCAATACAGGACCAAACTCTAATAACCTATTTCATTAGCTATTACTTTATATGTCACTGATTATTATCTTAAGGACAAAAAAATGTACATAGTAAAAATTAATCCTTCTGAGGAAGGCAACCTGACACTTAAAGAACTACTCAATAGTCTGAGATACTTCCAAGTATGTTTATAAAACATATGTATAAAACCATTAAGGCTGAGAAAATACACTGCATGAAAAAAATTTTTTTAAAAATTAGAATACTACAAATGCATAATAAAACAGCTTTAAATGGCTACCTGAGATGTCACTTGATGTTGATCAAAATACGAAAGAAGCTGGAGTTTAGTGAACACAGTTTCCAGTGTTGGAAATGTCTCTTGTTTGTTCTTCCTGGCTTTTTGTCCTTCGTCCCCAACTACATAAACATAAAGCAGATCCATTATTTTCCATGTAATAGAAACTCTTGACATTTTTAATGATTTTTTTTAAAGTACAGCATACATACAGAAAGGTGCACAAATTATATGAATTTCTATAAAACAAATACACTCACACAATAAGACCTGAATACAAAGTAACAGAATGGAATATCAGAAACTCCCTCAGGCCTCTCTAGGCACCTCTCCCTCCCTAGGAGATCAAAATCCTGACATCTAACAACTTAGATCGCTACTGCCTACTCTGGAACTTTACATAAAGGAAATCGTATAGTATATGCTTTCCACATCTGGCATCTTGCAATCAACAGTATGCTTTTAAGATTGATTCATATTGCTGAGGTAATTTTAATTTGTTCTAAAAACTAATAATTCTCACTTACTTACAGTATTCCAATGTGTGACTGTAACACCATTTACTTAACCATTCTAGTGAGTAGTTTCCAGATTTTAGCAATCATAAAAAGTGCCTTTATGAACATTTCTCACTAAACAACTTTTAAACTACAATTATGTCAACAATGAAGGTGGGGAGATCTCCTGGGCTCACTTTGACTTAATCAAACACCTGCTTGGCATCTTCTTTGGAGACTCACCTTGTTACTTTTCTGAAGCAGTTTAAAATATTTTTTTAAAAAGAAATTACATGATTCCTTTTTTAATGGTAGCAAAAAAATAAATCACTCCACGTTAATGAAGAAGTGCCACATTTATCAAATTAGCATAAAGAGGTTTGAAGAAAATTCCAATAAAAAAATAAAAATTGCTTATTATAGGGGTACTCTTAACAGTTCTAAGAATAAGACACAAAAATATATTCAATTCTGTTTTAAATACTTTAATATTTTGTATTTACAAAGACAAGTCTAAAACAAAAGGAAAAGTTGGATATATGATTGATAATGTCATTTCTAGCACTGCGATTCTAAGCAGTAAAAGGCTACCAAGACAAGAGTTCTACTCCTCACACTGTCCTCTTCTTTAGAAAAGCTTAATTTCAGAGAACAAATGTCACTTTACAGATTTCTCTATTAAAGACACAAGAAATGAACAAAATTTCACTGAACTCAAAAATATTTTGCTAATGGCAAATGTAATGGTCTTAAACAATAACATTAAAAAAAAGACTTCTCTTTCAACAATGAGGAATTAGTGGTTAGAGTGAAAAACAAAATAAAACAAAACACCACAAGGCTGGTTCTTTTCTAATTCCCTAAACAAAGAAACCTTGATGCCAGAGTACATCAGAATTTAAAGGTGCAGAGGTAATATAAGTTACAAGCTTGTGCCACTTTTGGCTAGTAACACCAAATATAATGCAAAGATTAGGAACTAACAAATTCATTAAACCTGACTATTTTTTCAATATCTACTCTCAAAAGTACAAATTATATATGAAATTTTGCCTTCACTGTAGCTGCTCACATGTCATAAGCATGTTTAAAATATCCAAGTTTTGAATTTTTCATTTACTAACATCTTTGATCCAAGGCTGAAGAGCTAACATCAACAGCCTTGTGTACAAAATGCCTTAAAAGTGAAATTAATGTATTCATTCAGTTCTTCCCAGGACAAAACTAATAAACAATAACAACAGACTTAAAGAAATAGATACTACTAAAAATTCCTAAGTGCACCTTTTTATTTGTTTATGCTAATAGACTCCATTTATCTACATTATCACTAACTTCTTAAAAGCTCATCTAAAAGAATGTAATTGGTTCTTAGCAATTTATACTCAACAGCAAAATTTAAGAAATCAGTGGTGGTTCTCAATGAAATACCTTATTTTAATGATATTTACATGAGTAACAATATAGTCAATATATATTTTCCTCATCTTTCTTATGTTAATTTGCTTTTATAACATATTATTGCTCTTTTGTTGCTTAATTTTGATTTTCCTTTTTAAAAATCTTTAAATCCTGGAACTTTAGCCTTTTAAAGGTTGTCATAGTAAACTTCACTAATAAATTTTCAAAAGATATACCATTGACAACCAAAAAAGGTAACTGGTCAATGCAAACGAAAAATGAAGTTTGATCATTCAACTGGAAATATTATTTGGACTTTATATTATAAATTCACCTAGGCAAGACCTGGCTGATCTGACAACACTCCTAATGAGTTGGTTCCTCAAAATGTTATTTTCATGTGTTCCCAGAAATCAAATACATGCTAACACGAGGTCTGTTTTCCTTACCAGCATTCATGTTGCTGAAAAAAGTGGGCATCCTTTCCATTAATCTGAAGTACAGTTAGCTAATTTCTGGTGTATACACTAAATTTTAACTAGTGACTTAAGATTATTTACAAGAAAGCAGCTCACTACATCCCAAATTAATAGCTTTCTGGTTAAGGAACTTTATCAAAAATGAAAGAAAGTAAAAAATCCCCTCCCAACGATGTGGTTCCACAGATGATGTTTCTATTTACTGACAAAGGTTGAGGATCCCTATTCTGAGAATCCAAAATGTGAAATTCTCCAAAATCTGAAACTTGGGTGTAGATATAATGTCATAAGTGGAAAATTCCACACTTGATCTCATGTGACAGGTCACAGTCAAAATGTAGGCACACAACACAGTTTATTAAGCATCCCTAAGAGAAAAATAAAATTACTTTCAGGGTATGTGTATAAAGTATATATGAAACATAAATGAGTTTCATGTTTAGACTTGGGTCTCATCCCCAAGATTTCTCATTATATATGCAAATATTCAAAAATGTGAAAATATTCAAAATCCAAAACCCTTCTGGTACCAAGCACTTCATATAAGGAATACTTGACCTGTTTCTCAAAAGGCGGCACAGAACAAAAATGTTTTTCACTTTGTGAGTTCACATGCTAGAATTGCCTGTTTGAAGGATTGCTACAAAGACAGGACAGACTACAGTGTGGCATTAAAAAGCTGTGAAGGAAGTTAGTAGGCTTAACAGAAAAGGATACCGCATTGCTTCCTTCCCCTTCCCATACCCTTTAGCCATCTAAAAAGTTCCATAGGATCTGGAAAGACCCTCTAAAAATAATTCAGATAAAATATGTATTACTGAATCTCCTGAAGGATATATGACAACCCCCCCCCCATTTCCAAGTATACCAAAAGTAGTTTTAAATATTCTTTGCTAGCTAGTTTAAGGGCTTCTAAATTCAATCTTCTAAATGCAACTGTTTCCTCTTTTCTCTAAGACAGAGAAAACATCAAAACAACAGATAAACAGTTTTCTTAGACAGAGCACTTTCTTTTTTCAAGTTCAGTAATGACATGCCAACAAGAAGGTTTCATTTCCCTTCCACAACTCTTGGTTGCTGTCCTTAACTGGGAATGGAAGGGAGTTAGGGAAGGTGACACGAATAACAAGAAAGATAACTTTCCCACTGAGTTCTGAAGACTATCACCTCTGACATCAGATACCCAGAATGCCATATGCAGACTGAAACACGTTGCCCCTCATACCATGTTTCTGCATGTGCACCATGATTGACCGGGAAGAAAGAGAATTTATCTGCATTATTAAGATCTGTATTTTTTCTGGTAAAGATCTAGGGTGGACAAATTCTGGCAATTTATCCTGCTAAAGTCTGAGAGCTAGATCTCCTGTGAAGAGTCCATAAAAAAGTAGTATGTACTACAGAACAGTAGGGCTCCTAGAGGTGGTTTATACCATGTGCAGGAAGAATGTTATTTACATAGGGTAAACACAAACTTTCTTTTTCCTTCTATGATTTAAGTGTTAGAGAAATAAACACCAGTGGTGGTAGCAGGATACCTAACAATATACTTAAAATAATTTGATTGCCTAATGAAATCAACAAACCTTGAAAAGAACAATTAGGCAAACGTGAAGTGGATAATTACAAAATTCCAATTATGCAATGTGGTGATACAACATAAAGGCACAGCTTCACCGTAAAAACTATGTCAAAAGAATGGGGAAACAGCATTCCAACTAAAGAAGACATTACAGAGCAAAGATCAAATTTCCTTTCATTTGAAATCATTTGGAGACATAGGTAGTCATCACTACCTATTGCAGTTATTTTTCTGAATAATGTAAGAAAAGATGAGCAAATATGCTGTTATGATATTCAATTAATACGCATGTGAGTGCCCCAGAACAGAAACTAACCACAAGCTTGGAAAATTACGGTAAAGGAACAGAGAAACGGATCTCTTCCAGACTAACGGTTTTCAACTCATTCTTCAGTACTTCATTTATTACTACTATAGAAAATTTGAGAAGTATACCAAAAATCAGAATAAATTACTTACACCTACCTATGGAATACAATATTTTAAAACAACAATATTTAATATTAATACCTTGTACTAATATTTTAATACAAGGATTACTATAAATGGAAACAAGACTTTAAAATTTAAATGTGCTTGTTCACATTTCAATGTGACAGTCATTCAGAAGGGGAAATGCTCTGTTGACAGTGACACAGAACACTTTGATAAGACTGTGGTCAGAGGGAAGGCAAAAGGCAACACAATGGGAGCAAATGCATTAAGGTTCTTTACCCCCTGTCTCTGTGGTGCTCTTCTTGTTTAGAATTTTCAGGATATCTTTGGTAATCTTCTTCAGCTGATGCCTTGCTTCATCACGCTCTTTGCCGACTCCATAGAGAAGGATTGTGCGCTGGTTACATTCATGACTTGAAGATTCATCCTGAAAAACAGAAAATGCATTCTGAAACTCTTGTCTGCAGGGGTGGGGTTGCATTTCATATCCCTGAAATGCACTGACCACAGCACCTCCATACTGGCTTGCGGTGGTGGCATCCTGCCCTCCCTTCAATTCACCTCAACCTCCACTGGCAACACCCTTGTTTTTCCAGTTTGGAACTTGCTAACATTATATTAAAAAAAAAGTGTCAACTGACCTGAAGTCTTAATAGAAGCACTTGATGTGGGCGTACCCTACAGAGTAAGTTCTGGCTATTGAAAAACTTTTCATTGTTTAAAATTGAACATGGTAATTAATTTCACATCATGTAACATATTGTTTAGTCATATTTTTCCCTTAAGGAAAATGTTATCTCTTCATAAGCTTGGTTTTATATATAGCAATAGTAAATATTTACATTAAGAGAAAAAAATCTTGCTAGGATCCTCAAACACCTTCATAAAAAATATTCCTGGACAGGGTGCAGTGGCTCATATCTGTAATCCCAGTGCTTTTTGGGAGGCCAAGGTGGGGGGATCTCTTGACAGGAGTTCAAGACCAGCCTGGAAAAGAGTAAGACTTCATCTCTACAAAACTATATATATTCCATTTATTTCCAACATGACTATGTGAGATACATGTATATTTATTTCCAAATGACAAAACAATAAAGCATGTAGGTGTCATTAGGTGTGAGGCAAACAGCTGAAAATGCAAACATGTTCTGACATCACTACTCTTCTCTTCTGGACAACCTCTCCACCACCACGCCACAGACACAATGAATCCAAGCACTATTTTTTTCCCACGTGGGAAAGAAATTTAGTCACAGCATAACGAAAGCATATGCACATCACTGAACACATTCCTCAGCCAAAGTTTCAGAGTCCAGGATGTGCCCTCTCTTGTGCCTGGCTCTGAATCTTTCTATAGCAATTTCTCTCTTTGATTTTATAATCTTTCATTTTCTTAGAAAATGCCCAAGTCTAACCTTTGGTAAACCTCCTTTTCTTACTCTTTGTATATTTTTGCCCGTGGCAAGCACTTCCCAACAGCATCCATCTTATCCTAAGGAGCTTATATGAGAAAAGAACTCCTCACAGAGAAAACAAACTGCACTGTGTTCCTAATTAGTAGTGGCAGCAACAAAGAACAAAAACCTTAGACTAGAAGTCCAGTGTTTGATCTGGAGTACTTCACCTGTGTACTCTGCACAAAGTAGCATATTGCTTCCGCAGCGTTAAACTAAGAGCCTGTTTTTCTCTCTCCAATTCTGTTACGTGGCTCTCAGTCTTTGTGTTGGCCTGCCTTTCTCAGGGACACACTTACCACTGCTTCCCATTGCACTGGTTCCTTTTTTATTATACATTACCAGAAATAAACATTTATATAGCCTGCCAACCTATCTTTGTATTCTTCCCCACCCCTAAATGATTCTTAATGTTTCAGGTATTCAAATTTGTCTCCCAAAAAAAAAAAAAAAAAAAAAAAAAGGAGAAAGTTTCTCTTAGAAGCTGGGTACCTCTCCCAAATTTTCAAAAGATATTCCTAATCATAGGATACAACTGACATAAGCAGTGATCCCTAGAGCTGGCTGCACATCTGAATGAGCTGAGCTGCTTGCTAATTTCCCATTTTCGTTGTTGCTACAGAGAATTACTGATATATTTCTTTTTTTCTGGGGCGGTGGGGTCTGGTGGGTTGTGTACATATAAACCCTAGGAAGGAAACAGGAGGGCACTAAGAAAATTATGAAAAATGAAGGCAGTGCCAGTCACATGCTTTAGCAATTGTTTTCAGCTAAGGCATATATCAAATGGTCCTAATGTAAATGTCCATGTGAAGGGTGATGACTTTAGCACAGTTATTCAATAACTGTTTATAGAATATCTATTTAAGGCAAGATAAAATGCTAGGAGCCCTGAAAAAATACAAGGATAAATGATTCCTGTCTTCAAGGAGCACAGATTCAATGTCATCAAAGTAGTATTTACAGACCTAGGTGTCCAAAGATGGCTGGTGAAGGAAAGCATCCTGGAAAGAGCCAGATGCTCCTCACAATCACACAGGATCACTATGGCCCCAAATTTACCAATAATACCCCAAGCTTGGGGTACGAGAGCTGTGACTGCATGCTGGTTGTGCCACTTGCCAAGTTCATGATCTACAATAATGAACCTTCCTAAACCTCCGATTCTTCCTCTGAAAAATGGGGTAACATCCCTTCCTTGTAAGGTTTTTGTGAGAAAACCTGAGATAAAGCATCTAAAATGCTTCGAAGCATACTGGATAGTGTTTACTACTGTTAATTCACATACTAGACTTCCACTCCTCCCCTGCACATCTCCCACACCCACATCGAACTGCATTACTCAACATTTCACCAAGACTCTAGGGCACTTCCTCCCTTTGCTGTTGTTCGTCCTTACACCTAAAATACTCTCATAGCCGCAATTTCACTTGCTGAAATGCTATGTACAAATACAGTGTCAGTTCCCTCACTCTGTCACTCCAGTTTATTGAAAACCTCCCCACAGAAGGAGGAAGGAGGGGAAGTAGACTTCGGAGCATTTATTACAGTATAATTCACTTATTTTCTAGGTATTTGTTTAATATCTGTCTCCCTCATTAGTGTGTAAATTTTGTGGAAGACTCCACATCTGTTTTGTTCATTTTTATAATCTCCTTAATAGGCAATGAGTTAGCATCTAATATTTGTTGAATACACTAAATACAGAATAAGCAGACTAATGAACAAATATATAGCCAAAGGAACAGGGCAGAGATGAAGATAAGAACAGAAATTAGTTTTGTAGGAAACTTTACCTGACGATTAAGTGTTGAGAAAAATGAAGAGGAGATGTGAGAGACAAAGCTAGAGTAAAAAAGTTTGTAGGGTGAACTAAGTTTTAGTGGTGGAAATGAAGACTAAGAAGCAAAATGAAGAGGTATCTAAGAAGTTAGGAAATGATCAGGCTTTTGAACCCAAGGAGTAAATGTGCATCTCATTGGACTTCAAGATGTACCCACTAGTTAAAATCTATTTATAATGTATAATAATAGTATTGTTTATATTATCAAATAATTATTATTAAATAATATATATATAATGTATAAAAATACATTAATACATTATAACCACAGGGAACTTCTGAATTTACATGTAAGTGCAAGGAATTTGAAAGGTAGGTAGAAATGTGTAAATGTCCAGTAACTGGTTAGATACAGGCCCTAACACAGAGGTGACAGCTCAGGAATAAGGGCAATATGTCAAGTCCTGGGAGGGGTGCANCTTCCGATATATTAAATAATATATATATAATGTATAAAATACATTAATACATTATAACCACAGGGAACTTCTGAATTTACATGTAAGTGCAAGGAATTTGAAAGGTAGGTAGAAATGTGTAAATGTCCAGTAACTGGTTAGATACAGGCCCTAACACAGAGGTGACAGCTCAGGAATAAGGGCAATATGTCAAGTCCTGGGAGGGGTGCAAAACCGTTACATTATGTTTAGCTAAGAAGGGCTAAGAGAGCTGAGATGGTGAGGGGAGAAATAAGCCAGCAAATGGTGCACAGGCACACTCCTTAATAAGATAATATAACTCGGGGTCACACAAGTCAGGGGAGGGGATACATAAGAAAGAGCACCACTGACAACGCCCAATGAGGTTAAGAAGTCACAATGGAAGTGACCTCTTACTTATTTACTGAAAAACCATGTGTGAACCTCAAAAGAGAAGTTTCTCTAAAGTGGCAGGGCACAAAGCTAGGAAACAAGGGGTTGAAGTGGGAGGTGGTGACGAAATGGTGAAGGTAGGGAAGTGACCCACATTTACCAGGAGTTGGGCATGAAGAACAACAGCTTGAGAGGAAAGAGAGCGTTATGAAGATCATCAACAAACTCTTGTTTCAGACCTATCTTTCAAATAAACAAATTTCCATAGTAGAAATCGAGATTGGGGAACAGATAACTGATGATAAAGGATATAAGAGACAATGGCCTGTTAGCTGGATTAATATGGAAAGAAAGAAAGGAACATCTTTCTACCTGACCGTTAGAAAAAAGGAAAATTAGTGAAAATAAAAAGACATTTTGAGGTGAAGAAGACATTTAAAAAGATCAAATCGTTCCTTGGCCTTGATAGGCTCAAGAAGTTGGGTCAAGGAACAAAGTCATGAGTTGAGAACGCGGGGATAAAACTGAAAAGCAAAAGCAGCAGGCAGCGAGCTGGAAAAGAATCACTGCTCAGTCTCTATATGGGGTGCAAAGACAGTATCCCTTTCTTAGCATTAATATTTTCAGGGAACTCATGATAGGTTTTACTATAGTAGTCTTCAAATGGGACAGGCAGAGGCATTTTAGAAGCTACTATTTTTCAAGAGCCTACAAGATTTGTTTACATCAGTTTTTTATACAAGTAGAAAATGTAGGCTGGCGCGGTGGCTCACACCTGTAATCCTAGCACTTTGGGAGGCCGAGGCGGGAGGATCACCCGAGGTCAGGAGTTCGAGACCAGCCTGGTCAACATGGTAAAACTCCATCTCTACTAAAAACACAAAAACTAGCCAGGCGTGGTGGCAGGTGCCTGTAATTTTAGCTACTCAGGAAGCTGAGGCAGGAAAATCGCTTGAACCCGGGAGGCAGAGGTTGCAGTAAGCCAAGATCGTGCCATCGCACTCCAGCCTGGATTACAAGAGCAAAACTCCATCTCAAAAAAAAGAGAAAAAAGAAAACGTAGAAGCCTTCAAATAGCAAGTTATAACTAATGAGAATAAAGTCAACCTAAGAAAACATACCAAATATTTTCAAAAGTATCAATGATTTCTGCTTTCAACTTGGTGTTTAAACACCCTCAAGTTGCACAGTTGTAAATAATATTAATAATCTGAGATAAGCACCCAAAACTTACTCACTTGTTTATTCCCTCAAGGATACAGTTGTTGGACAAGGAAAAGCATCAACTGGAGAGTCTATTACAGGAGATGTCAGGGTACCTCTTTTATTCTAGTCCACCTGCTGCTATTGAATTGAATGTGTCATCTCCCCTATAAACTAAGTTCTAAAATCTCGTCCTTTAGATCAATTACTTTCTTTCTCCAGATATTATCTTACACTCACAGAGACTTAATAGATAAAGAAACTAGAAGCATGCATGCCCAAAACCCTGGCAGGCTTGTTGTACTACATGAATTAAAACATGTCTCTTGAGTCAAATGTCCTTAGAAAGAAGAATGGAGTTAATGGAATTGAGGTCTGCTCTAATTCATCTTTATTTCTTTAAAATAACTGATTAGAAATTTTGCCAAAATGTGTGTGCGTTGATAAAGATGTGATAATGATGGTAAGATGATCAGAGCTGTGTATTCTCCTTTCACCTTATTCACATTTTCTGAGATTTCAGCAATGATTCAATTATCATAGAATTTTAAAATTACTAATGTCCTTAAAGAAAATGAAAAAGATCTCACTCAGAATAAGTTTTCTTTCCGCCAAACACTAATAAAAAACAGATGAAGTAGATGTAATTCCTTCTGATAAAACAAAATACGGCACTTCCTACTTCCCAGTACTCCCTAATTTTGCACGCTCTACTTCAAATGCAAATCCAGTATATATCCAGAAGTCAAATGCACACAGCAACCTATCACATCTCTAAGAAAAGCAGTAAAAACCACTCTTTAGAAACAATAAGTGCATTTAGTTAAAATTTTTAGCTTATTAAATAACTCTTAAAAGATGCCTTAAAACACTATTTCTTTCAGCTGAATCTTTCAATATACCATACTATTTTGTTTGGAATAAAACAAGTTCATATAAATGTTTCATCAGGAATAAGCCTCGAGCCTGGGAGGAAGAATGGATGTGCACATGGATGATGAAACTGTTACAGGAATGAAGATATTAAGAGGTTTTTTTTGTTTGTTTGTTTGTTTTTTTATCATTAGTAACTATACACAAAATGGAGTATATTTTCTGTAAATCAAGAAAATGGAGGCTGATTTAACTAGATTTGTATATGAAATCTTTGTTCTACACAGCTTATAGTCCACAGTATGACTGATATTTATATATACTGGTCCTCTACTTACAAGCAAAACACTTAAGACTGGGATGTCAGATAACTAGGTCACAAGACAGCATTCTTTTTTGCAAAATATTTCAATGCCCAAGACTCGTTATTTTTGGAACCTGTTGATATCTAACCTAAATTTCTGTATTCCAATGAATAAAGCCAAGCTAGCAGACATGACTATGCACTGCTTTAAAACACACGCCCTCAAACAGAATATTCATCAATGTCAAAATGACCACATTTAGAACCAGAGACCCCTAGAACTAAAACAGCCTGAGAGCTAATCAAATGTCATAATTATATTTCTATCCTCCCGCCCAGTTCCAAAAGACTACAGGTTTCCGAGTAATTCCATTTGAGGCAAACATTTTCAGACAAGCAGACTACCTTTAGTAGACTTGGTAAAATAAAAATCACTTAAGCCACTTAAAAGTAAAATTCTGTTCATTTTCTAACTCACCTCAATCATACAAAATAACCAAATCAACCAAAGTTAGCTCTGTTCCCAACACTAACACAAATAACTACAAACTGTATGTGTTGATGTTATTTACTAATGAGATTAAAGTATATATAACTTGCTCTGCTTCTATTCACATGAATATGTACTTCTGTTACTGAGTTACTTTACACTTAAAGATTTTAGTCACTTTCAGCATTAAGTGGTCTAACTGGCAGCCTTCCTCCAACGAAAAAATGTTATCAGAGGTAGTTCGTAAATAGGTATGTGGTTGTGAGTTAGAAATCAGAGGAAAGATAAAGTTAATTTAGATCAAGAACTGAAGCCCTTCTTTTAGCCCTCAAATCCCTACTGTTAGCCCTTCTAGAAGTTTAGAAATATAAGTTCTCAATAAGGTAGTATGAGTTAAGTAACCTAAATTAGTTTTCCTTTAACATGGCAGATTGATTTGTTAAAATAATCATCATTTTCTTGTATAAGCCTTGTTTCATCTGATGGTCTTAGAAAAGCATCAAAACATCCTTTAGCATTTACAGTTTGTTGTAAAGGCAAGTATGGTGCTTATTTTACTGAAAGACGTACAGCCATCCCACACATGAGATTCACCTCTCACTCCTGGGCCTCTTAGTGGGAGAGGAGTTGGGGAGAGGAGTTGAGGAGAGGGCGTGATAGGGAAGATTCTCAGGTACAGAAATTCACAAATACAGATTCTAGGACTAACTAGACAGCACAGGTCAGAATGGGGTCTCCATCTAACTTCACCACTCTGCTCCTCAGTTTCCTTTATCCAGAGAATGAGGATGGTAAGTGTACTTCAGAGAGTAGAGATAATAAAGTGAGTTAATTCATGACAGTATAAGAAATTAAATATTGGCAACTATTATTTGAAGTATATACGGCATAAAAGCTCTTTTTAAAATTTTGGGTCTCTGACAAACAAGGAAGGTTGAGATTTGTTTACCACAGAAGTCATATTTAAAAATAACAATAAAACCCTTTCCGAGAGTTTAATATCAAACTAATCCCTTTAAGATGACCAACATTTGGAGATCACATGCCTGAAATGACTGATATTAATAGCTTCAAGTTCTAAATGGCAACAAAATTCTTATGTCCATTTAAATCAGTGGTCCTCACATTTGAGTGTACTGAGCATCAATGGAAGGCTCACTAAAGTACAGATGCAGGGTGGGGCACCCCAGAGTTTCTGATTCACTCAGCTAGGTTGGTGCCCACAAATGTGCATTTCTAGCAAGTTCCCAAGTGATGCAGAGCTGCTGCTCTGCATTTTAAAAACCAATGAAGATATTTAACAGGTAAAGATATAGACATATACTCAAAATGCAGAAGAAATAACCAAAACATGTGTTCACAGCAAAGGCACCAACACAAATGATTTCCACTGATAACAGAAGGACATTGCAGTTTGAGATACTAGGGGTGCGTGTTTCCACAAAGTAATATTTACATAAAGCAGCAAAACACTTTGCCCTTCAATCTCACCCCTAACATATTTTTTGCCCTTTTGGTTTCAAAGTTAAATAACTGTAAATACTTGTGATACAAGGATGCCTTAATTTAATGTTATATTTTCCCAAAAACTCAAAGTTAGGTAAAGAAACAAACAAACAAAAAAAAACTGTTTATATTTAAATTCTATTCAAGAAAAGCACAAAGGACACTGTAAATAAGCCTGGCAATGGATACAATCACTTTTCTAATGTAATTTTGGAATCTGCTAATTTATAATAGAAGGAAGCTGTTTCACCTACAAAGGCGTTAATCAAACACAGGTTTAAAATAATAACATTATTAACCAAGGAAAAAACAAAGGGCCAGAGACTTAACATCCCTAACCAGCACACATTTTGAGTTAACGTAATTACTTGTTAGAAGAAAATACATCACCCAGTGTTGTACACAATATATTTCAGATAAATTAACCACCCAAGAAAGCAAGCTTAAAATCTTCTCCAGGAAGCAGACTTCGAAGGTTTGATCTCAACTTGGATTTATCGTTTGCAGAGAAAATAACCATAACTCGAAGTTATAAACCATCAACTCTATAGCAGGTTTCAGTAAAAAGCTGCAAGATTTTAAATTGCTTTTTAAAAGATGACTTCTCAGCCATCCTCATCCCACATTTCCTGGGAAATAAAAGCAGAAGTCCTAAAAGAGGAGAGAGAGAAATTCAGAGTCTGCATAGCTTTGAGTCCAGTGTTTGAAGACAATCTCTGATTGTAAAGCCCTCTCTTCCTCTCCTTCTATTTCTCTACAGAACACTCAAGACTTTACTGATGAAAACTCAGGAAATTCTCTATCATAAAGAGGTTTGGCAACTAAACTAAGACATTAAAAGGAAAATACCAGATGCCATTCTGCAGGATGCAATAACTACTATTTACTGGATACATTCAAATCCTCCAGAATCAACAGTTATCAGGTAATGTTATTTCTACAAATACTTGACAAATATATGTATTTACACTCTGATATGTGTGTACATGTTTTTCCAAGTTTCTCGTAAAATTGTAAACCTTAATAACTATCAATGCAAGCAGGTATTTGGAATAAAAATAAAAATTAAAACACAAGTCTAATTAATGTCAGACAACTGTTAACTAACCTCTTCACTAAGAAAAATTATACAAAGCATAGAAATAAAATATAAATGGTCTTAGTGACCTTGCCTCAAGTATAAAATGAGATTTAAATACAGATAAAGGGAGCTGAAATTCTCAATGTCAAGAATACTTGTTAAATAACTTACAGATTAAGCAAAATGTATATTCACAAAGTCGAATTTCCAAAACTGTCAGGGATGAACTAAGACCATACAGCAGTAGCAGGGAAGGTTAAAATCAGTGATCTTGTATTATGGAATATTAGGTTTTGTTTAGTATTATTTTAAAATGCTAAATAGGTGAGAAGATGTTGAAAATTGAAGCCATACTGTGACAACATGCCATTCTTAATCATTTTCTTTCCATAGTTAAGGATAGAAAGGAATTCCATGGACATTTTGGGGAATTTAAGTGCTACATTCATTTATCTAAATATATCTTACATGAAAGTTATTTTTTTAAATTTGTTATTTGTACTTTCAATATATCTCTGATTAAGAATATTTTATGTAGAATCAATTTCATTTATCTCTGGTGAAATAAAAAGATTACAAACATCATTTCAAATTTCTAAGATGTAGATGCCATATAGCATATTCGAATCACTTGTTAGTTTTCTTTACAGCTGTCTATTGTGGTAATAACCTATATCTTATTTTAGCTACCATTACACACTCCACAAATCTGGAACGTATGCCGTTTTGAGGAATGCCAACTCATGACCATATATACACAAGCCATTTCTGTCTCTCATTTTTTTTTTACTGTTTTAAAATGTACACTGAGTGATATTCAAGAAAATGTATGCAGCAACTTCAAAACACTGAGCAAAGTTGGAAATAAGAGACACATGGGTTAAAATATTTGAAGCAGAATAATGAATCTCTGTGAGGCCAATTTTTGAATGAGTGACTGAGCAATATAGAGGCAGGAATATCTTCCAAATATAAAGAAAAAAGGTTCAGCTTTTTTTTTTTTTTTTTTTTGATTCAGAATTTTATTTATTTAATAAGTTTCCCAAGAGTAGTTTATACCAATTTTTCCCCCTTTTTATTACTTTAGGATTCTAATGGGCAATTATCCATCATTTCTCTTTCAAATGTTTTGATGGTACTACAGTAAAAGAAGCTCAGAAATAAGGATGGTGGGGGAAAAAAGACTGTGAATGGAAACCAAAAAGCTAAAAGGCATGGAGGGGAAGCTGGAGAAGAGTAAAGCACAGCCTCATTATTTCTCTTCTAGCTTTTGCATATAAATATGAGTGAGCTCTGCGTCAAAATGTGCTTTAAGAGGCAAATATTCAATGAATAAAAAAATACTAAGCATCTATAACTTCACATATTGTACTTCACATCATTTCTCTTCAGCAGAGATGCAATATTTGCTGCAATGAAATATTTTGAGATTCAGTTTTCTGTGTTCCTACGAACTACTACAATGAAGATGAGAAACCTCAACTTTCAGAGAAGGCTGTGTCCGAAATAGTTACATACAGAGGTAACAGCAACAGTAACTACCTCAGGCTGAAAATAACCATCCTCTCTCTTGTTCTCTAGGTAACCAACAAGAAATGCAAGCCATCGACAACCTCACCTCTGCGCCTGGGAACACCAGTCTGTGCACCAGAGACTACAAAATCACCCAGGTCCTCTTCCCACTGCTCTACACTGTCCTGTTTTTTGTTGGACTCATCACAAATAGCCTGGCGATGAGGATTTTCTTTCAAATTCGGAGTAAATCAAACTTTATTATTTTTCTTAAGAATACAGTCATTTCCGATCTTCTCATGATTCTGACTTTTCCATTCAAAATTCTTAGTGATGCCAAACTGGGAACAGGACCACTGAGAACTTTTGTGTGTCAAGTTACCTCCGTCATATTTTATTTCACAATGTATATCAGTATTTCATTCCTGGGACTGATAACTATCGATCGCTACCAGAAGACCACCAGGCCATTTAAAACATCCAACCCCAAAAATCTCTTGGGGGCTAAGATTCTCTCTGTTGTCATCTGGGCATTCATGTTCTTACTCTCTTTGCCTAACATGATTCTGACCAACAGGCAGCCAAGAGACAAGAATGTGAAGAAATGCTCTTTCCTTAAATCAGAATTTGGCCTAGTCTGGCATGAAATAGTAAATTACATCTGTCAAGTCATTTTCTGGATTAATTTCTTAATTGTCATTGTATGTTACACACTCATTACAAAAGAACTGTACCGGTCATATGTAAGAACAAGGGGTGTAGGTAAAGTCCCCAGGAAAAAGGTGAACGTCAAAGTTTTCATTATCATTGCTGTATTCTTTATTTGTTTTGTTCCTTTCCATTTTGCCCGAATTCCTTATACCCTGAGCCAAACCCGGGATGTCTTTGACTGCGCCGCTGAAAATACTCTGTTCTATGTGAAAGAGAGTACTCTGTGGTTAACTTCCTTAAATGCATGCCTGGATCCGTTCATCTATTTTTTCCTTTGCAAGTCCTTCAGAAATTCCTTGATAAGTATGCTGAAGTGCCCCAATTCTGCAACATCTCAGTCCCAGGACAATAGGAAAAAAGAACAGGATGGTGGTGACCCAAATGAAGAGACTCCAATGTAAACATATTCACTGAGGAAATATTTCAATCTCTTTGTGTTCAGAACTCATTAAAGCAAAGCACTATGTAAAAATATTAACTGACGAAGAAGCAACTGAGTTAATAACAATGACTCTTAAAACAATAGAAGATTACAAAAGCAATTTTCATTTACCTTTCCAGTATGAAAAGCTATGTTAAAATATAGAAAACTAATCTAACCTGTAGCTGTATAGTATCAAAACAAATGACATCCAATTGTCATGCTGCATGCAAAACTACACAGAATTCATGTTTTGCAGAGTTTTGCCAAAATGAGTAATTATATAATATCTACTATAATTTTTAAAATACATTATTGCTCACAATTTTATTTCTTCATAATCAACTAAGGAAGAATGATCAATTGGATATAATCTTCTTACCAAAAATGACACTTAAAATGTATGTATATCCTAGCCCCTAACCAAATCCTGACCTATTAGGATACTTATAAAAAATTAAGTAAGTGGGATACACAAAGAATAATATATTAACTTTTAATTATGAGCAAAACCTAAGGGTTAAATTTAAACTAATTCAAACTGTATTTGATTGGACTTAATTTTTTTATGTTTATTAAGAAGACAGAGACAGTTAAATTTAAACTAATTCAAACTGTATTTGATTGGACTTAATTTTTTTGTTTATTAAGAAGACAGAGACTTAAAGAAGACCTTTACAATAAAGAGAAGAAATATCAAAGTCACTAAAATAAGGAGAGTTATTTTATGATATTCTAACACTAAAAAATATAGAAATATTTCCTTAATTCTAGAGAAACTAGTTTTACTAATTTTTTACAACCTCAATAATACCATCATTGACACTTACCTTTATTAACTAGCTTCTAGAAAATACCTGCTAATTAGGTTAATGAACATTTTACATTAGTGAAAAAAATTAATTAAATATGATTACAAAGTTGCACAGCATAACTACTGGGAGGAAAGTGATTGATCCATTTGTAATTATTTGTTTGTATTGGTGTGTATAAAATACAAAATTTACATTAAACTCTAAATCATTTTTTGGTGTAAATTCTTTGTTGAAAGATATTAGATACCATGACACACCTTACCATATACAACTACATCAAATCCATTTAAGAAAGAACTAATGCCAACACTTTTATTACATGTTATTGTGCAAAGTCTCTTCTAAAGATGACATCTCATTTCAATAAGTTCAAATGTAAATGATAAAACAAGTCAGACTTATAACATGCAATCTAATTCTACACAAGGCATATTCGCTATTTTAACATAAACAAAACATATAACACATGTGGAAGTTTACATCACTTATCTCAATTTTGTATAATCCTCAGAGGTGACTCTCAAAGGAGGAACAGATATCAACACCTAAATATAATGCCAGAAGAAATAAAAGGGTGTATTGTTGTATAAAGTTCACTGAACTTTAATAATAATCACTTTTATCAAAACCCTCCACAACCTCTGCTGAGTTCTATTTCAGTACGAAGCTGCACTCATTTAACTACTAAGTGGTATTTATTTCCAACCAGCCACATTTCCTTCTCTGGCACCACTAAAAGTGAGCACTTAGTGTCAAGGGAGATACAGGAACAGTTCATATAGTATATAACCTATATACTGCTGGGATAAACAGCACTAACAATTTCTGCTATGTAGACTAATATAGTTCACTGTAAAATCATATGCATAAATTTATATGTTCTGTAGGAATACCAGGATATTTGAGGTAGAAGATAATCTAGAGATCAACTAATCTAACCTTCTTCTTTTGCATATAACAGAAATGAAAGGCAGACTTATCCCTCCACCCATCCAAGTCAGGGGTAGAGGCATGGATTGAAATTGACTACTTCACAGTGTCATGGAAGTCAGATGTTGGGAGACTGCAGAGTGGACAGAAACTACCCCAAAAATCTTTGTCACTGAGATGACAATTTCCACAAGAAAGGAAATAAACAAATGCTAATAGTAATATGGTATTTTAGTAAAAATAACTGCAAGTATTTGGAATTACTTTTGTTTCATGGGTATGTATATATGCCATGGAAATTGTATATAAAACTCTAAAATCACACTTTGCTGGGATTTCTTTATTCAGAGAACTTAGACATCATATACTCCTACATCAAACTAAACCCATTAAAAACAGTGTGAGTATTTATGGATTGCTCATTATACATAAAACACACCATTATCTCTAGTTTTTGCCATATTAATATATTCATTAACCCCACATTTCACAGTAAGTTTTTTTTTTTTTTGGAGATGGAGTCTCGCTCTGTCGCCCAGGCTGGAGTGCAGCGGCACAATCTCGGCTCACTGCAAGCTCTGCCTCCTGGGTTCACACCATTCTCCTGCCTCAGCTTCCCAAGTAGCTGGGACTACAGGCACATGCCGCCATGCCTGGCTAAATTGTTTTTTGTATTTTTAGTAGAGATGGGGTTTCACAGTGCTAGCCAGGATGGTCTCGATCTCCTGACCTTGTGATCCGCCCGCCTCGGCCTCCCAAAGTGCTGGGATTACAGGTGTGAGCCACCGCGCCCGGCCCACAGTAAGTTTTATTTTTTTAAATGAAGCCAAATTCTGTAGACTCAGGTCCAGACGTGAAAAATTCAAAAGATGAGACAACAAAACGTAGTCTTGCCCATAGCCTCAGCGGCTTACAAGTCCTAAAGGTATTGGTTATCGACAGTTTTTCTCAGTGATTTCTTACAGAAAAGGTCTAAAGCAGGTGCTGGCAAACTATAGCCCACGGGCCAAATCCTAGCCCACTGCCCATTTTTGTACAGCTTGGGATTTAGGAATGTTTTGTTTTCATTTTTGTTTTTAATTGTTACGGATACACGATAGCTGTACATATTTATGGGAGTAGAATGACAGTTACCAGAGAGTCATGGGGAAGGAGGGATAAAGAGGGACTGGTAAATGAGTACAAAAATACAGTTAGTGAGAAGGAATAATATCTAGTGTTCCATAGCACAACAGGGTGACTACAGTTAAAAATAATACATTGTATATTTCAAAGTAACTCAAAGAGTGGTTCCTAACAGAAAGAAATGAATGCCTGAGGTGATGGATATCCCAGTTACCTTGATTTGCCCATTACACACTGTACACTTCTATAAATAATATCATGCGTACCCCTTTTCAAATGTTTGTGAGGAAAAAAATCAAATGAATAAAATTTCATGCCGAATGAAATTTATATGAAATTCAAATTTCAATGTCCATAAATAAGGTTTTATTGGAACACAACTATTCAGGTTTTATCTATGGCTGCTTTCATGCTATGACAGAGCTGAGTTGCTATGATGTAGACTGCATGGCTCACAAAACCTAAGTATTTTCTAACTGGCTCTACAAAAAAAAGAAGACTGGGGAACCTGGCACAGGCTCACACCTGTAATCCCAGCACTTTGGGAGGCCAAGGCAGGCAGATCACCCGAGGCCAGGAGTTTGAGACCAGTCTGGCCAACATGGTGAAGCCCTGTCTCTACTAAAAAAATTCAAATTAGCCAGGCATGGTGGTGAGCACCTGTAGTCCCCCCTACTCAGGAGGCTGAAGTAGGAGAATCGCTTGAACACAGGAGGGTGCAGTGAGCCGAGATCCAGCCACTATACTCCAGCCTGGGCAACAGAGTGAGACTCCATCTCTAAATAAATAAATAAATAAAATTCAAAATAAGACTGTTCTCCCTGGACCAGAACTTTAAAAACAGGTGAAAAAAAGCCTTTCGGGGCAGGGGGGAGCTCTCTTTGTACCTAGGTGTTTCAGTCGTTTTTTCACTGAAAACATCTGATCCCTGTTCACTGCCAACACTCAAGGTGTGATTACAATACTGCCAGTGGGAACTAAAGATGTGGAAATGCACTTAATAATCAATAGGCAGTGAGAAATCACCTGATTTTTTTTTTTAATGGAGCAAGAGCATGAAAAGGCAATTCCCAAGAGAGATACAAATGGCAAAAAAATATGAAAAAACACATATCATCAATAAGAAAATAAATTTATATTTATATAACATGTTTTTTTCACTTACAGGTTTCAAATTAATTTAAAATATTTTTTTTCTTTTTTTGAGACAGAGTCTTGTTCTGTCACCCAGGCTGGAGTGGAGTGGTGGAATCTCGGCTCACTGTAACCTCCGCCTCCCAGGTTGAAGCAATTCTCTGCTTCAGCCTCCTGAGTAGCTGGTATTACAGGCACCCGCCACCATGCCTGGCTTATTTTTGTATTTTTAGTAGACAGGATTTCACCATCTTGGCCAGGCTGATCTTGAACTCCTGACCTCATGATCCACCCGCCTTGGCCTCCCAAAGTGCTAGGATTACAGGCGTGAGCTACCATGCCCGGCAAAGAATCCCACTCTTAGTGGAACTATAAATTGGTACAATCTTTCTGGAAAACTATTTGAAAATATCATTTAATATTTTGACAAATAACTTTTTCCTAGAAGAAGGACTGAGTCAATAATCTTTCTTCTAGGAAACTTCCTACAAATATGCTAGAAAAAATGCTCAAAATATATGGACACATACATGCTCTATAGCATTGTTTTTAATAGAGAAAAACTGTTATTGTAAACAAAGTACATGCCCATCAGTTGCAGTTTAACTATGTTAAATGTATGTAGCATAACTGACTTTAAATTTGATTGGCATGTCATTAGAGATATGCAGATCAAAAACACAATGAGACACCATCTCACACCAGTTAGAATGGCTATTATTTAAAAGTCAAAAAATAACAGATACTAGTGAGGTTGTGGAGAGAAGGGAACACTTATACACTACTGATGGGAAAGTAAATTAGTTCAGCCACTGTGGAAAGCAGTTTGGCTTTTCTCAAAGGACTTAAAACAGAATTACCGTTTGACCCAGCAATCCCATGATTGGGTATATACATAAAGGAATAGGCATCATTCTATCATACAGACACGTGCAAGTGTATGTTCAACACAGCACTATTCACAAAAGCAAAGACATGGAATCAGCCTAAATTCTCATCATTGGTAGACTGGATAAAGAAAATGTGGTACATATACACCATGGAATACTATGCAGCCATAAGAAAGAAAGAGATCATGTCCTTTGCAACAACATGGATGAAGCTGGAGGCCATTATTCTAAGCAAACTAACATAGGAACAGGAAACCAAATACCACATGTTGTCACTTATAAGTGGGAGCTAATTCATATGGACGCAAAGAAGGAAACAACAAACACCAGGACCTACATTGAGGGTGGTGGGAGGAGGGTAAGGATTGAAAAATTACCTAGCCGGTACTATGCTTATTACCTGGGTGACAAAATAATCCGTACACCAAACCCCTACAAAACACAACTGACCTATGTAACAAACCTGCACGTGTACCCCTAAACCTAAAATAAAGTTTAAAAAAAAAATCAGGTCAGTCTACATGTACTAACATGGAATGAAACAAAAATCCAATATGTAAATAAATGTAAATATATTTGTACAAGTATAATGGCATGTATGTGTAAGGGGTATTAACTTTCACTTTCTATTACATATGTTTGTATTTCAATTTTTAAACATATAATTTCCTTTTATAATAAAAATGTGAAATATTAAATATTTCAAATAGCAGTGAATTTATTGTCTATCTGTAGTTACATGTAGGTATTTTCTACTATTGTTCTTATTCAGAAAAATAAATTGCTACATTAATAAAAGGTGTAACTTATTTCAGCTTATTATTACCACTTTTAGTTTACCACTTTTAGTTAGTCTTGTATGGAATTTTTAAAACAATTTCACATAATCTGACAAAGTACTGTGGTATACTTTGATGGGAAGTAAAAGTCTTTTCTAAGAGTATAGAAGTATAAGAGTTCCTACTTCAATTTTCATCCCAAATGAAAGCAAATACTTCCTCATCTTTTCACATATTATTTATATGGTAATGGGCCTTGAACTGTCTATTTTGATCCAACTGAGAAATCCCAAATGAGACTACAAATGGAAATAGTAGTTTATTCCTATCTGGCTAGAAACTAATTTCTGGACTTTTCATTTTATCTTCTTTGTATCCCTTCTGATCATACTGCTTTCACTCAATTTACGTTGGCAGAAAGTTTCACAAGTCCATTCAACTTTGTGGCTGATTGTTTCCTTCTCACACATCAGGAACTTCCAGCTCAAGAACTCCAGAATTTGGCAAACAATTCCATTGTCACCCTATCTACGGCTTACTCGGAGGCAGGGAGTGAGGCAGGTTCCAAGCATGGGCTCTGGAACCAGACCCACCGTGTGACTTTACAGCAGGTTTGGGTTGCATGATTTGGGGAAAACGGCTTAACTTCTGCATTTCCTTTTTTCTCTTCTCTAAAAATGGGACCAATCTCTGGGGATTGTTAAAGATTAAATAAGATAATATAATCACTTAAAACAGTATAGCTAGTGAGACTTTACTGATTTTTAACTACATATCCTTAGAGTCCTATAGGATCTTAAATGTTTAGTTTATTCCCATTTGATAGTCTCCTAGCTTCTGGGATCTTTCACTGTATCTTCTTTGATTCTTCTCTCCTTTCGTGAGACATCACCATATGTATGCACAACATTCCAATTTTCTTTCAATTTCATTTAACAAGAAACTTACATGATACCTACCACATGACAGACATTATTCTAATCACTGGTGAATGTTCACTGATTTTATTCTTTTAACAACAGTGTAAAGCAAATATCATTACTTATTTTTATTGTAAAGATAAGGCAATCATTTCACAGTGAGCATAAGCAGCTTGCCTAAGGTCACAAGAAAAGAAAGAATCGGAAAAAGGAATTGAGCCCAGGCACTCTGGCACCTAGCCATTCTGCTGAGCAGTTCTCAGCTGTGCCCTCAAGGGCAAAAGGCCTCCCCAGCAGGCAACGGTATGGCTGCAAACTAATGAAAAATCAGCTAATACATAAGAAGCATAAATATATAGAAATGAATGATCTATTGGATATTTACTGTGGTCAAACACTTTGACATCTAGCACATTTAAGAGAATCTATTTCCATAACTCTAGAAACAGGCACCGTAAGTCAGTTCGTTCCTCTTTGCAAAGTTTCCCACACTTCAGTGTTTTGAAATTTGACCAAGAAGTGATTTCCAGTGTTCAGATTATGAAATTATCCTGCAGAGAATTTCTCTTCTTTAAAGAAAAATGATTCCAGATCTTCCTTTGGATTATGGATCTGGGGCTATAGGAAAATTTACAATTAATTTTGCAGGTTAAATTTCTCTACTTAAGAAATAAAGGATTTTTTTTTCCTCTGCTGAAGCAAACAAAAAGATATACATTTATGTTTAAGACACACATGTATGTTCTGTTACATTAATGAAATCTTGAATCTATACTCCCAAGGATTAATTTATTTCAGTCAAAGAGAAATTTTTCAAACTGTGACATTACTGGGTAGCCTAATCAAAACTATTGGACGCTGTATTGCCCATATTTTAAAATGTCCAGGGGTATATTAAGTTTTTATTCTCAGAATCCAAAGCCAAGTCACCCAAAACTTTGTGATCAACCAGCGCTACAGTCTCGTCTAACTCCATGGTAACACTTGTGGCAAGAAACATGAAATGAAACTCACCATGGAGAACTCCACATCCTCCATAAGATCTCCTAATTTCCTCTCTTCCTATGCCTACCTGGCAAGTAGATTTTGGCCAAGGACAACTTTCTCTATACAAAAGCACCAATACATCTTTCCAAACTTGAAGAGAGTTAAAGGAAGAAATGGACAGATATTGGCCCAATGTTGATTGATGAAATTCCTGAAGCCCTCTGCACTCATAATATACAGAAAAGATTTTCAAAAATGGCCCTCTACTAAGTGAAAGATTATAATATCTCTAACCAGATTTGCAATTCACTCCCATGGCAATGGGACTAAAAGTCACTAAAAGTGCCTCCCACATGTCAAGCACTATTCCAAGCAATCGATTCATTCTTAATAACACAGTGAGGTAGATACTATTTTCAAACCCATTACACAGATGAGGAAATTGAGACACAGAGCTGTTGAATCATTTGTCTATAATCTAATCACAGTTAATTGGTGGAACTGGGATTCTAACTCCAAAAATCTGGCTCTAATAGTCTTCACCTCTTAGAAAACATCATGTTAACTCTCAGAGATCTCAAAACCAGAAGACTAAGACAAATATCTACAAAAATAAACGTACTGTCCTCCTGAACACAAATTACTGGAAAATCCAGTTTACAAGGATACAGAAGATTATTCTGTCCAATTTTAAGTAGTCTTACTCTCCTACTTGATTGTAATTTGGGACTATTTTCTTCATGTTTCTACTTCCCACTATATACAAGAGGCACTCAAAAAGTTCACTGAACATGCAGATCAAGAAGATAAACTTCAAGAAAGTTATGATGAGGAAATTTAAAGATAATTGCAAATAAGCTTCTTTATTCAAGTCACAGATTAACAGTATGAAAATTTGAACTAAAAGAGAGTATTAGCAAATGGCCCAAAGGTCTGAATACGAAGAGGTTCTCATGGGTCACATTACATAAGTAAAAATAAGGAAGGAAATCCACTATAAGAAAGAAGAACATTTGCTTCACATGCTCTTTTGTAAGCTGAACTAATGACTGCCGCAAGAAGACACAGAAAACTGAGTATCCTCCCAAAGGTGAATTTCAATTTTTATTATGAGTGTGCTTGCTTATATAAAAGGCAGAATATGCTTAAGGGAAAAAAGTGCTTTAAAGTTAATATTCTACAAACCATAGTTTATGAGCATAAGAAATTACATAATTTACAGCAATCTGATGTATTAGTAATAATTAATAATGTATTATTATCTCTAAAACAGTGTTTTGTTTTATGGCTAACAGTAGCACCTGTGAATGAGGTAGAACCTGTTATTTGGATTTCACAAGGATGTGAAAATAATGGTACTGTTAAAAGTACCAAAAATGTATTCTATGCTTTAAAAATTCTAGCCAGAAAACAGTATTTTCCTTCTCAACACATTTATTGAAAGCGTTGGATAAATGCAAGATGTTAATATGCTATAAACCTAAAGTCTGTTTTTAAAAAATAGCCTTTGAAAATCATGAAGGGATTTTTGTTTTCTTTTGTTTGTATATATGTTTATTGGTAACAGGTGACATTGGAAGCAATGAACACCACAGTGATGCAAGGCTTTAACAGATCTGAGCGGTGCCCCAGAGACACTCGGATAGTACAGCTGGTATTCCCAGCCCTCTATACAGTGGTTTTCTTCACTGGCATCCTGCTGAACACTTTGGCTCTGTGGGTGTTCGTTCACATCCCCAGCTCCTCCACCTTCATCATCTACCTCAAAAACACTTTGGTGGCCGATTTGATAATGACACTCACGCTTCCTTTCAAAATCCTCTCTGACTCACACCTGGCACCCTGGCAGCTCAGAGCTTTCGTGTGTCGTCTCTCTTCGGTGATATTTTATGAGACCATGTATGTGGGCATCGTGCTGTTAGGTCTCATAGCCTTTGACAGGTTCCTCAAGATCATCAGACCTTTGAAAAATATTTTCCTAAAAAAAACCGTTTTTGCAAAAACGGTTTCAGTCTTCACCTGGTCCTTTTTTTTCTTCATCTCCCTGCCGAATATGATCTTGAGCAACAAGGAAGCAACACCATCGTCTGTGAAAAAGTGTGCTTCCTTAAAGGGGCCTCTGGGACTGAAATGGCATCAAATAGTAAATAACATATCCCAGTTTATTTTCTGGACTGTTTTTGTCCTGATGCTTGTGTTTTATGTGGTTATTGCAAAAAAAGTATACGATTCTTACAGAAAGTCAAAAGTAAGGACAGAAAAAACAACAAAAGCTGGAAGGCAAAGTATTTGTTGTCGTGGCTGTCTTCTTTGTGTGTTTTGCTCCATTTCATTTTACCAGGGTTCCATATACTTATAGTCAAACCAACAATAAGACTGACTGTAGACTGCAAAATCAACTATTTATTGCTAAAGAAACAACTCTCTTTTTGGCAGCAACTAACATTTGTATGGATCCCTTAATATACATATTCTTATGTAAAAAATTCACAGAAAAGCTACCATGTATGCGAGGGAGAAAGACCATAGCATCAAGCCCAGAAAATCATAGCAGTCAGACAGACAATATAACCTTAGGTTGACAATTGTACATAGGGTTAACTTCTATTTATTGATGAGACTTCAGTAGATAATGTGGAAATCAAATTTAATGAATAAGAAAAGATTGGAATAAATGCTCTCTTACATTATCCTAGTGCACAGAAAAGATTACATAAATTTTAACTCCACATAGATCTATTCACAAGCTGAATGAACCATTACTAAGAGAATGCAACAGGACACAAATGGCCACTAGAGGTCATTATTTCAAGAGCATTTCACTTTAACACTTTGGAAAAGATTAAGGAGAAATGTACATCCCTACAAACCTCCCCTCCAAACACCTTCTCACATTCTTTTCCACAATTCACACAACACTACTGCTTTTGTGCCCTGTAAATGTAGATATGTGCTGGGGGCGGTGGGGGGAGCTCAACTCCTGAAGTCTGTTGTTGAAAACTGCAGCCAGGGGTTGAAAGGGATGCAGATTTAAAGAGTCTGAGGAACTGAAGTGGGTCAGCAAGACCTCTGAAATCCTGGGTAAAGGATTTTCTCCTTACAATTACAAACAGCCTCTTTCACATTACAATAATATACCATAGGAGGCACAAGCACCATTATTAAGTCTCTTTGCTTACAGCTTCAGAGTGTACAATTCAAGTGTGAGAATGCTGTGTTAACTATTCTTTGGAATTCTCCTTTTGTCCAGCAAATACTCTAATGATGGTTAAACATGCCACCACTCAGCAATGCCTTCCTGGCATTGCCACAACCCCTATGCCCCGTCCCACCCTCCTGGTTAAAAATAATTACTTCTACTGTTTGGGTGTGTGATAGGGTTCTCAATGCAGATCCCCCTTTTCTAGTTAGCTATATTCTTGACTGCATCCCCTAAAAATGTTAAAGCTTCTTGAGAGACAGATATGCCAGGTTTTCTTGGTATCTCCCACAATAGGCCCTCCAGTCTATGGTCTACAGATGTTTAAATAGAATTGCTATTCTTGATCCACACAAAGATGGAATTGCCGACCCATAATCAGTAACATCCATATTGGGAGCTTTTTCAAAGGATGGTGACCTGCTTGTACTTATTTACCTTGGTATTTTTTCTTGCATCCTTTTGTGATTCAAAAAATAAAATGCAGCTTCCTGAAACGATAGATACGAGTCTACATCTTCTAGAAAAAATACAGGAAGGAGTAGTTAAGCTCTGTAAATGTGCCATGAGTTCCAACACGAACATCATAAGGTGAAGCCCACGTCTTCTTCCATGGCCTCAACAGCCCTAGAACTTGTCTACCTTTCTGGCCTTACCTCCTAGCTACTTACCCATCTCTTGAACTTTATACTCCTGTGTACATTTCTAAGTTTCAGAAAATGCCACGCTCCATTCTGGGACTACACATGTATATTTCCCTCTGGTACACTTGGAAGACTCTTATCCATCTGTGAAACCCTGTGTTGCCATCACTTCATCCATGAAATACTACCTGGCCAACATCCCACCATCACCTCAAACCCAATCACCCCCTCCTGGGTATGCTGTCACACCTATATTAATAAACTTATCACACTGTATTATAATTATTCCGTCACCTTTGTATCTACTCTTTTAATAACCGATGTATATTTTTGAAAGGAGAGACTGTTTCATTGTGCAATCAATAAATGTTTGATAAAATAAAGCCCATTTGGTTTATTTTATGTATTAGAGAAGCAAAAGGGAAGCCAATTCTCATTGATCTTTTATTATCCAAAACAAAATAAATTTATTGAAATGAAAGCTCAAACTCTCTCCAGTTACTCTCCCGTAACATGTATGTAGGGCCTGAAAATTGTGGTGCTCCTGGGTTCAGTAGCGAATGATCATGACAACGGCAGATCATGGAATAGCCAAGTGCAAAGTTTCAAAGCTATTGACAAAATCCTTTAGTTATGTACCATTGATAATGGTTAAGTAAAATGTGTAACTATAGCATATAAGAATCAACGTTAGAAATTACTCTTGATGTCTGATCATCATTCTCTCAAATAAAGGAATTAAATAATCATTACTACTAAGGATGTCACTAAATCTGTATTACCTCTACTGAGTACATTACACAGTCACAAGTAGACTATAATCTTGTAAAGAACTGCATCCAAGCTACCTTTGTTAAACAGTGAGGTATGTTTGGTGGGGTAACCTATGTATTTTGCCTCTAATGACATTTTCAATCTCTACTTAATGTGGGTACATCTAAAGTATACAATTTTTAGGAAAGATCTTTCAAGATAAATTCCAAAAGCAAATCTGTCATCCATAAATACAAATACTTCATTCCATTATAATATTCCACTCAAAGCAGAGTGCCTGATCTGTAGAATAAAATAATCTATTGTATCAAAAACTTGGTGAAGAGGCATAGTAGAGATATCTTAAAATCACATTCACAAAATGAAGAACTTCCTAAACTAGCAATCACAAACACTAAGTTCTAAAATATTTTTTAAAAAACAAGATGCTACAATATAGCCATAAACGATATACCAAAAAGAATAAAAGAAAACAGTAGCTTTGGATAGAATATGTGAGCTCAGAATACAAAAGCTTTTCATCAAAAGTTAAAATGTAGTTATTTTTATAAATACATAGGATAAGATCTTCCCAATAACCTTCAAGAAAGAGCGGGGTTGAAGGGAGTGCAGTTCCCACACATGGCAGAATTCTTGAGAAACCAAGCAAAGTAACTGTAAAATGGGGAAGATGAGGCAGAGAACAAGTGAGAATTCTCAACTCATAGAGGCCAAAAGGTAGATAAAGTCATTATCTTATAACTTTAAAAGAATCATTCAATCTTATTAATCCCATTATTTATTACATTCCATATCCATTTAAAAGTTTTTCCTTTCATAACTTTCCAAGGTATTCTTTCTAAAATACTTAAACCTTACCCCGACATAAACTGTATTCCTTCAGCAAGTGAACAGATCAAAGTTCACACGGATATTAGCAGAATATCCAGAGCAAAAAAACCCAAAGCCAGTATTATCTATTATTTAAGAAAAAAACATACTTAGAAGACAGTAGCCCTACTAAGGAAAGTGCAGAATTTACAAATCATTGGAAGTACCCAGAAACATATCTCAATATTTGAACTTTTACACAGAAACCAAATGCAGGTAATATGAATACAGAACACATGTGCCATATTAGTTTGCAAATTTTAGTGGCTACCAGAATTGGCTGGAGGGAGTCTCAAAATACAGATTGTCAGACCCATCAAAACGACAAAAGCAGTATATCTGTCTCCTTTAATAATCCCAGGCAAGCTATGCAATGCTTATTATCTTCATTTTAGAGATCAAGAAGTTGAGAAACAGAAAGGCTAAGTAACTTGCATGAGGTCACAGAGCTTGCCATCTGCAGGAATGGGGCTTTAATTGAGACGTGGCTTCTAAGCCCATATTCTTAACCACTGTATTTACAACCTCAGATCTAATTTTCTCAAGAGAATTCACAATTCCAGTTTCCCATGCTATAATTCCTGCTATTTACAGAACTTCCGTAGCCACCCCCATGCTCCCTGACCCCACAAAAACAATACATTTCTGTGTGGGTAGTAACCAGCCCAGATGCTGCCAGGTCTTAAGCCCTGACCTAGAGGCTAATGAGAACCTCCCAGGATCTTACCCAAGCAGCTCACACTCATTTCCTGAATGCCTGCTGTGTGCCAGGCTCTTTACAAAGATTATCATCTTTCTAATTCTTACTACAATAGTATGAGACAGATACTACCAGGCTCTCCAGTTAAAAACAGGAACAAAACTGAAGCACAAAGTAAACATACACTTTGCCCATGGTACACATCACTCACCAACAAATGGGGAAGAGCTGGGACTGAAACCCAGGCAGGTGGTCTCAAGACCAACACCTCAACTGCTCTGGTCACCACCTCTCTGTCACGTCAGACTTAGCAAAATTCCTCAAAGGCCCCACTAGGGAGAATGAGGAGGAGGTTTCTTAGAGGGGAAGAGAGAAGTCTCAACATGAATGGGCTTCAACAACCTTGGGGGTATGAATGATGCAATCGTGGCACCTACAATTACTTCAGGGGTCCCTCCAGCACTTGAGAGCTCAGGGGGAGTAAAATCCCCAAGAGTGGATTCATTTGTTCATTTAGCCAGTCATTCCTTCATCACCATCTTGGGTACAGGACCTTTTGTGTCTCCAGAAGGTGAACACTGGTAAGGAACACAGATGATAATAACTCCAGATGTGATAAGAGGTGTGAAAGACACACCACAGAAGTTCAAAGGAATAAGTAATTCATTCCACATGGAGAAAATGAAGATGAGTTCACAGGAGATGGAAATTTGAACTGGAACTTGAAGAAAACAGAGCATTCAAAAGGGAACCCTCCGGCACAATGAGCAGTTTCAAGGCAGGCTCAGGTAGGTGTGGAACTGTGTTGTGGTTGGACCCTCGTGAGGGTTGCAGGGGGCCTGAGCCTGCACCACGTGACACAGGGAATACATTTGGGACAAAGATGCAGGACTTGTACAGCCAAGCACTGTACTGGGACATCTAGTCTTCACTGATGAGTCATTAAAGGTTTCTAAGGGGAAGAACCACATGTTCTGGGCTGTGCTTTAGGAAAATCAATTGACCAGCTATAGGATGATTCTAGACTGAAGGAAGAGCCAGTGGGGCCAGGTTAATTAAAGAGGTCTTCCATGTATGCAGGCAAGAATTATGGGGAAAACATCTGACATGGGCCTTCCAGACATTCTCAGGAAGAGAGGTTTTAAGGTCAGAGTCCAAGACCATTGAAAGTGGGGGACTCTAATTGAAACATGTGATTAATATGTAAAACATATTAACAATAGGATCCATAATGCCTCCACCCCCTTCTCCTCTAATTGAGGGTTGACTTCTCTCAGGATCGTTAGCTTGAATGATTTGCTAGGTCATCATCACAGAAGCAGATTTGGGGTATGTTCCATTTGCAGGCATCAGTGAGACAGCTAGGGTCAAAGAGCCCACAGCTGGGCCAAAACATGGACCTTGGCTCCAAAAATAGAAATAGACTAGAGGTGGAGGGAATAGTCTTTTTTGAGACAGGGAGAGAAAAAGGAACGAGATGAGAACCCCAGAGGCCACACAACACAAGTCTCGTGGTCAGAACAGACAGAAGAGGAACAGGGGATGATGCCTTGGAACTGGGAGGGGCAGGTAGTGTTAGTGAATTAAAAGAAGAAACAGGAAGTCCAGTGTACTGAATACCAAGGAACAAGAGAGATTCAAGGAGGAAGTGATAGCCAACAGAATCATACACTCTAAAGAGGTCAAAAGTGATGAATCTACAACTATAAGGTCAATGATAACTCTGAAGTGGAGGTGGGGTGAGCTCCAGTTTGTGAATGAGAAGTGAGGAAGAAGAAGCAACTATTATCTTCCATTAATGGATAAGTCAGTTTAAAAGAGTTCCATGGGGGGCCAGATGCAGTGGCTCACAACTATAATCGCAGCACTTTGGGAGGCCGAGGCAGGTGAATTGCTTGAGCCCAGGAGTTTGAGACGAGCCTGGACAACATGGTGAAACCTCAACTCTATGAAAAATACAAAAAAAAAAAAAAAAAAAAATTAGCTGGGTCTGGTGGTGTGCACCCGCAGTCCCAGCAACTCGGGAGGCAAAGAGGTGGGAGAATCACTTGAGTTCAGGAGGTTGAGGATGCAGTGAACCATGATCACACCACTGCACTCCAGCCTGGATGACAGAGCAAGACCCTGCCTCGAAAGACTTCCATGGAGAAACAAATCAGCTTTTATATTAGTTAGGCTTTTCCCAGGGATTTCTATGAACATGTAGAATAGTTATTTCCTATGCTATGATGTGCAGAGTGAACATGCTCCATGTGAAATAGCAAACAGAGAAGTACAAATCAAATAGTTGGGTGTAACCACACAGGCAAGAGAACCCAGCCTTGGTCAGAAATTGGGTGTACCACTATTTTCAGTATCCATGTAACCTGGGTTTCTGCTTCCTTGCCTCCATTCTCATTCTAATATGAAGTCCTTATAGAAAAAAATAAGATGGGAAGAAAGGAAGGCAGGGGGAGGAGAGATGGGGACACTAAGAGAAAATGGTAGGAATGGAAGTTGAGACAGTTGCGAGGAGTGATAAAAGGGAAAGAAAAAGGAAAGATAATATGAAAGAGAAAGGAAACTAAATTTAAGACTTAAAGAAGTAAACCAGTTCTTTAAAAATTACATAACTTGCTGAGCATGTGAACTTTTATCTCTCTTATAATACAACTCAAACTGACAAATACAACATGCTGAGGCATAATAATAGAATGTCCACCTTTATTTTTAAACTTCAGTTTAAACGTTAAATGTTTGTATATGACTTTACTTACTGGTGTCGATCTTAAGTAATTGTATCTAATGTATTTCTGAAGGGTTTTATAGCTTTGGGTTTTTTTTAATATTAGCTTTATGTATTGACTTTATATCATATATACATATAATGTCACTGGTCTTTAAATCTTTTTTTTATTCTATTTAACTGCACAACTGAGTTTCCTAAGTCCAAAAATGTCCAAACTATGAGTGAACGAAACTTTAACCTGAACACAGTAACCCTACTGAGATGACCTCCCTTCTCTCCCCATATATTCTAACCTCAGCTTTTATAGATTCCCACAATTTCAGACAGTCTGGAATAAAGAAGTCCAAACTTCCTCCTTTACAGGAGAAAAAAAATGTCAAAAGTGTTTCAAGCAATCATCAAATTTGTCACTAATAGGAAACCAGGAGCTTTCTAAAAGCAACCAAAATTATGGATGTACCTTAACTTCTGAGTTGAGGCATATCATTCCAACTCTACCATGCATCAGACACCCCATTCATTCACTTGCTCTCCCTTCACCTTCTGACAAAAGACAAACTGCTCTTGTTTCCTTAAATGCCAACCAAGTTCCAAACACTGTGGAACTACCCTGTATATATTTACCCTGAATAGATTACCTCATTTAAGCTTTACAACCCTACATGTCAGGCATTCCCATGCTCATTTTCAGAAGAAGATATGCCTTGCCCAAAGTAAAAATTGCTACTAAGTGGAGATGCTCCAAATTGGAGTTTACCTGACCCCAATCACTAGTCTTGTCACAGCCGGACACTGCCTCTCGCACAAGCAAGATTTACAAAGCAATGAGATAGATTAAGTTGCCTAATATAGAAAGGAGTATCAGTAAAAGGACAACAGTCAGAGATGCAGCCTTATCTTCAGACTCAATCTTCAAATCATCCCCCTTCCCTTTAATCAAATGAAGTTCTCATACCAGAAAAAGGTGTTTTGCGTAAAGCAGACCTGATAAATACAAATAATTTCAAATGACAGATTAAACACAGTAATTCAAGCATAGGGCCCAATGATACCAATCTTGTCAAAGGACTGACTATTAAAGGGTTTCTGATAATTACACTCAGCACAAATTCTCAGCTACTGGATGTGAGCCACAATTAGAATGACTTGTGTACAGAGATGGAACAGTAAGATTTGGGCAAAGGTTTTACTATAATCCTTGTTGTGTGTTCCAGCCACATAGAAAAGACCAACATGGGCATTCAAGAGAGATCACCTTGAGCTATGTTGCAATTAGATCCCTGCTTGTCTTTGTTTTGTAATAAAAGACTATGACGCCCTTTATATGTGCATTTTCCTTGAAGAAGAAACATACATCTGAGACTAGTGATACAGAAAAATGAGATTATAACACAAATGCTATGCCTACCAACACCAGAAGGAAAAACTGTCCCCAGGTCCATACCAATGCTGAAAAGCCAAAGAAAGAAGGGAGGAAAAAGTCATATGCCATGGAGAAACCACTAGAAGACCTAGGTTAGCCTTGGTAATACATTTGTTCAATGTCTCATACCAAGAAAGTGAGGATTCAGAATAAAGAGTTCATTTCAGGACTGAGAAAGGCTTACGAGTAATCTTACCTAATTTTAATTCCAGAAGATGTGACACCTTTTCTCCTTGAGCACCCCTGTCTCTTTAAGAATATACTTTGAAAAAATCAATAAAATTACAGGAATCCTCATTTGAATTGAAGCCAGTTTGTTGTATTTTGAGTAGAAGAGTTATGCTATGCAGACTCTGCCATTTTTCATGATGATTCATAAATAATAAATGAAGTACTGCTCGTAATTTGACATTCTACTGTTGTCAGTAAATATGTTGGGGTGGGGAAGAGTATATGTGAAAAACAGTAATAATTTATAAATCTAGATGAAATCTAGTTAAACAATTCTTTCAATTTGTTCGTAGTCTAAATATCTTTAAAAATAATGTTAGAAGGAAAAAAATCACCCTAGTATAAAAACAAAACAAAATTTTAAAGTTTTCTGGTGGCCAAGGCACGCGCGTGCAAACACACACACACACGCACACACACACACATCCCAGGATGTTCCATATTTAAAATAAATTTGGGATTTGTAAAGGCTAAACAAAATTAATAACAGAGTGCCCTGCACTTAACAGGATTTTCCAATGAAATGGAAAGGAAATTATTGCTGTAAAGATTCCCGGGGCTTTTATGAAATGTGAGACTTGCTATAAAAACCAGCAGGAAAAAAATTATGCAGGTTTACCTTTCGATTATGTGAACAATAATAAAGTTATGGGCTGGCTGTTAGCTGCTCCTCGCATCAAAGTGTTACACTTTTTTCATGACTAAACATGTATTATTTCCCTTTTGGAATGTTAGGTAAGACCAGCTTTCACAAGTTTCAACTTGAGACTGGCATAATACACCTTAAGACTAATGCATAAAGGCTGCCTCGCGTTAACTTTTTTGTTACTATACTAAATTTGCACTGCCAGCGAACGAAACACTGAAACACACCAAGCCAGCTGTTATGCTACTGTCCCGGGCATGTTGCTTATAGAGGTATTGGGAAAGGAAAAACTGCATTCTATCCCAAGCCCACCTCAGGAGAAAAAGGGGGCCACCTATTGTAGTGAAGGGACATCACCTTATTTCCTACTTAACACCATCACACATAAAGTTAAAGATGCTTCATTATACAGGAAAATTTCACAGGCCCCTCACAAGCCCTTCTTCACACTTAGAAGAACCTATGATAACCCTTTCACAGTAGGCCCCTCCCTTTTTTAAAAATGTCTTTATTCTTATAACAGAAGCCTGTCAAATATCTGTCAGAATAAGCTCCCTACTAAGATTTTACACACATCACTGGAAATTTGGGGTGATAATCCTCAGTACTTGCAGCAAAGTTCTTTGCTCAACCTACTTTTATGGGGGCCACAAGAGATGTTTCTCCCTTTGACTGATGGCTTTAGTACTTGACAGTTGTTCTGGCAGTAAAATGTCAAATTATAAGCAGTACCTCATTTATTATTTATGAATCATCATGAAAAATGGCAAAAAGGTCAACACAAGAATAAATCTCCTAAACTGAAGTCTGCATAGCGTAACTCTTCTACTCAAAATACAACAAACTGGCTTCAAAAAATAATAATAATAATAAAAGAAAAGAAAAATAAAGAAAAGAAAAGAAACTGGCTTCAAATGCTAAAAGTGAAATCAATGGGGAAGTACAAAATAGCACAGGGAGAGTCAAAACTAAATGAAGGATTGTTTGTAAATCTTTAAATTCTTAGAAGATTGGGCCATTATTAAGTTGGCTAATTGTTATTCAAACACCTTCCCTAGGACGAGCTACTTTTCCATAATATACTTAACCCACCCAAAGCAGAATGGAAAAAAAAAAATTAAAATTGTAGGTGTCTGTTTTGTATAGTTGGGAAACAGGAAAATACAAAAAATATAATTTTGACACCCAACTCTTGATTTTAAGTTAAACACCCATTTGTTTTCTGTAAAACATAAGGAAAATCAACTAGTTCGTACACATTATTTCCTTAAGAAGACATTAAGTAAACACTAAGTAATACCTATTATAGATTTACTAACTTGAAAAAAGTTTTCGTTTTTGATTATTTTCATTAATCTTCATCCACGATAACAGGTTTTGATTCCATTTGATGAAAATATTTTTAAATTTATTTAAATGTTGCATTCAAGAAAATATCAGAATCTTTGAGATTCTCATCTGAAAGCACAAAAATTATTTACAAATCAGAAAAAGTGGCTGGGCGTGGTGGCTCTTGCCTGTAATCCCAGCACTTTGGGTGGCCGAGGCGGGCGGATCATGAGGTCAGGAGTTCGAGACCAGCCTGTCCAACATAGTGAAACCCTGTCTCTACTAAAAATACAAACAATTAGCCAGGCGTAGTGGCGGAAACCTGTAATCCTAGCTACTCGGGAGGCTGAGACATAAGACTCACTTGAACCCGGGAGGAGGAGGTTGCAGCAAGCTGAGATCATGCCACTGCATACCAGCCTGGGTAACAGTGTGAGACTCTGTCTCAAAAAAAGGGGGGGGAGGGGATACGATTATATAAAGGTATCATTGTTGGGTACTTTTTTAAAGGAATAAAATAAATTGTTTTATGTTAAAGGTCAGCATTCAAAGGAGTCAGTGAACTCAGCCCCTGAATAATTTAACATATTCTGAATACTTATCATTGTGTATGTGTAAAAATATGTCTATAGATTTCATTAGTTTCATGAATAAGACTACAGGTTTCCAAAGTTATCAATTACAATAATAAACACATTTTAATTTGTCTTTAAATAGTATGTAGAATAATATTTTCAAAGAATTCATCTGTCATAAAGCATATTCTTATTCCTTTTAATCCAAAATGTAATTGGCAGGAAGACTGCAAATACATGTTTTCTAGATAGCAATAGGAAGCTGGGAAAAAAAAAAAAAAGACCTAAAATTGGATCTGATGAAGTTAGTAGGCCCCAACCTGAGACTTCATCCCCCACTCCTTAAGCAGACTTCTGGCAGTCTAAGCTCCAGCCCTCTGTGTTTCCTTCAGGTGAATCACCATCTGATTCCTGCAGGTTCAGGAAATACTCTTCCCCAGTCGACAAATCTCACCTACTCTTAGTTATGAGTCATTTACATTAGCAAGAGAGCAAGTTGTTCCAGTAGTTGCCGGGCAGGAGAATTTGAAAGGGTGCCCCAAAGGACAATCTCTAAAGGGGTAGGGGAGATACCTACCTTGTCTGGTAGCGGAGATGTTTAGTTTTTATGCTTTACCAGAAAATCCACTTCCCTGCTGACCTTAGTTTCAAAGCTTATTCTTAATTAGAGACAAGAAGCCTGTTTCAACTTGAAGACACCGTATGAGGTGAATGGACAGCCAGCCACCACAATGAAAGGTAAACAAAAAATTTTTCATTTTCTTAAAAGCCGTGGTTGATAAGACACAGCAATGATTAAAAACTGTAATTATACTTCTGCTTAGCTCTGAGGTTTGAAGAAAAAGTAGAAATTAGAATGCTGACAATAAGATATGAGGCACCACTGTGAGCCATGAAGCTTCAACTGTTTCCAGCTCAGGCAGGCAGAAATATAAACTACATATTGTGCCTTCAAAAGTAGAAACAATGTTTTGGCAATCGCTCCTATTCAGTACATTTTTTTTTTTAACCACATTTACTTTATTAGATGAGTAAAACCCAAAGTGTCTTATAATTGTTTCCCAGGACCCAAAACTTAAAATTTGTTTCATAATCGTTTATCTGTTTTTTTGTTTTTAAAGAGAGACAAAAAAAGATTTTTCTATTCCCAATTGTCTCATTTTGATAAAAGAATCTCAGTCTTTTCATTGTACCACAAAGAACAGGGTAATCCTCATTCTGATCCCTGGAGAAATCTTGTTAAAACATGTCAGGAAAGGCACTGAGAAAACTGCCCAGTGACTGACAAACAGGTTAGGAACAGCTTACTTTTGTTCCACATTCAAACTGTTCGGGAAGTTTTCACTGCAGTGAGGAAAACAAGCATGGAGATCTCACTTCTTTTAAATTTTAATAAGGAGACTTTTAAAAGATAGATGAGCCTAAAGTAGAGTGACTTTTTGATTTCTTATTTTAAGATTTATCTGCTATAGAATTTTATATCACATTCTCAAGTTGAATCTGCTTTTATGTTAGGTATATTAACATTTTTAACAAGAGATTTCTTTCATAATTGTTCTCCAATTTACTAGCAATATGAACAGCAATAAATCTGGTTCTATATTACTTTATACTGGGGGAAAAAAGCCAGACACCCTGTTGATATTTATTATTTCTGCCAATTGAGATTAACTGTCTCCATGAAGTTAGGGATCAAAGAGGCATATTTTCTTAATCCTTCAGCAACATCTCATCCTCAGACTCTGGTTTCTGACATCTACTTGAAAAATGTTGCAGGTATACGTGGGTTAAGGACAACGGCCTAGAAGAGCAGATGGATGGCTGAATTTCATATTTAAGGATATAGCCTACAAAAAGAAAGTATCCCGCCAGAAAATCTTTATTTCATGAAGACACTGAGAAAATGCCCTAACCAGAGATAACATGCTAAGAGGATTTACTGCATTTAGAGATGTGGGTGGGAAAAGGAAGACTAAGTTAAAAGGAAATGTTCTTATTTAGAGTTGTGCTGTTTGTGCTCTTCAGAGTCTGCCTGCTTTTCTTCCTTAATATCTTGGCATTTGACTCTCTTTAAGAACAACAACAACAAAAAATACTTCATGCTTAGCTCTTTACTCTGAGAAAATGCCACAGAAAGTTAAGATAGAGGAGACCAGGCCGGGCACAGTGGCTCAAGCCTGTAATCCCAGCACTTTGGGAGGCCGAGACGGGCGGATCACAAGGTCAGGAGATCGAGACCATCCTGGCTAACACGGTGAAACCCCGTCTCTACTAAAAAATACAAAAAACTAGCCGGGCGAGGTGGCGGGCGCCTGTAGTCCCAGCTACTCGGGAGGCTGAGGCAGGAGAATGGCGTAAACCCAGGAGGCGGAGCTTGCAGTGAGCTGAGATCCGGCCACTGCACTCCAGCGCGGGCAACAGAGGGAGACTCCGTCTCAAAAAAAAAAAAAAAAAAAAGAAAAGATAGAGGAGACCACAGTGGTCATTAGTTCTTTGTATGCTCCTGAAATAAGAAAAGTCAGAAAAACCCATTAAAATCCCTCAAAGCCCAATAAAGGGTAAGGTTGTGAAGACAGGACATAAGTGAGGTGAGATCTAGGTAAAGTTACCTCCCTAGAAGTATCCCCCAGTCTCCAGGGTAGATGGTCTCTACGCAGGCATGAGGCAGTAGTTTGGGTTTAAAGTAGAAAGCCCAGGACTCATAGCAAAATGACCTGGGTTTAAGGGCTGATTGTAAAAAATATTATCAGTGTGACTTAGGCAAGTCTCTGAATTCCCCAGGAGCTCACTTCCCTTCCTCACAGGTAAAATGAAGGGATTAGATCAGATGGTCATCAGAGGCCCCTTGCATCTCTAGATTCCCACGATCCAGGTGATATGCTGAGATGCTGGGGTTGGTAATGAAAGAACCTAAGGCTTGGACCAAGCACACAGGAATGCTTGAGAGGAAACGGGGTAGAGCCACAAATTAGGTCCTTCCCAATTCTGCCCCTAGCCAGCTACATGATGTTAATCAAATCTCGACTTCTCTAGGTCTCAGATTCTTCCTCTGCAAGATTAAGATGAATGTACTATTTGCTCTTCCTACCTGGCTGAAAGTTTTACATTAATACAAGTATTAATACAAGGACCAGCTGCAGTTCTTATACTTGTAACTATCTACAGGATGGCGACAAGAGCAGAAGCAAATGTGATGTGACCCTGTTGTTAAAAACTAGATCAGATGTACCCACCTCTCAGACCTTCTGCTTCAGGCCAATGGTGAAAGACAGGCTGTATCTGACCTTACAAAGAGTATTAAATCCTCTATCTCCTTATATGGCAAACATATGCAGATTAGAATATTTGTTCTCTATCCTATACCTAATTAACATATTTTGTTTCATTAATATTCTTATTGGCCAAACATAAAAAAATTACACTAAAATACACTTAAGGGAGAGCACTGATTAAGTTTCATTTAGTATAAGTCATGACATTAAGTCATTCGTATCAATGATTCCTATGGTTTCTCTTAAACAGTAATTTCTAATGATTTCCATCATTTTAAAAGAAGAGCAAAACTCCTTAAATGACCTTTTCTAATGTACTAGATAGGATCTGTATGGCACACACTGTCCTTCTATCCTTAATAGTAACACAGCAATAATTAGCATACACTGATAGCTTTATATGTGACAAGATTACTGCATATTTTATTAGGCCTTTTTTTTTTTTTTTTTTTTGAGACGGAATCTCACTCTGTCGCCCAGGCTGGAGTGCAGTGGCGCAATCTCAGCTCACTGCATCCTCCGCCTCCTGGGTTGAAGTGATTCTCCTGCCTCAGCCTCCCAAGTAGCTGGGATTATAGGCACCCGCCACCACACTCAGCTAATTTTTGTATTTTTAGTAGAGACGGGGTTTCACTATGTTGGCCAGGATGGTCTCAATCTCTTAACCTCGTGATCTGCCCACCTTGGCCTCCCAAAGTACTGGGATTACAGGCGTGAGCCACCGCACCCGGCCGTATCATGCTATTTTTTTTTTTTATTTTTAAACTCAGACAACCTTAAGGTGTAAATTACTATTATCCACTTAAACAGCTGAGCAAGCTGAGGCTTAACGAGCATATCAGTAGGGAGCAGAGCTCTGACCTTGAACCACTGCCTACAGTCAACCATGCTCTATTTGCTGTTACCTCTTTTTGTGGGTAGTTACATATGTAAAATGATTTAGACTTATTGTATATTTACCGTACACTAGTATCATGGTATAGACTATAGTAGATAAATGGCCATCTTGGGTGCATGATTCCCTGCAATCAAGTTGGAGCTATTTTAACTTGCTAGTTTTCCCAAAGGAGGCATCAGATGCTAATCAGCACATGAATACCAAATTTTTGTGCAGGCAGTAGCAGAGCGGTAGTTAGGAGCACAGCACTGAGATGGACTTAGGTTCTGTTCAAATGCAGGCTCTGCCCCTCATTAGTGGTCTTAATGAGGGCAAGCTCTAGCACTCCAGCATCAGACAGCACGTATCTGCTCAAAGAACAAATAATGTGTGCAAATAGCCCAAGTATACTGTATTCTAAGAGTCTCTCTAAGCCTCAGGTTTTTTCCATCTGAAAAATTAGAGCACTAATTCTTACTATCCACTCAAGTACCATGTCAATACTGACCTATTACTACATGTCAAGTTTGAATAAAATGTCTATGCTGTGGTAATACTTCATTCAAAACAATCTTATGAGGACTGTTTTACAGAAGAAGAAAAAGGCACAGAGGGGCTGGGTAACCTGCCCAAGTAAATGGCAAATCTGTAATGTGAATCCAAAGTCCTTTTAATAAATTAAAATATACATAGGTAATTTGGAACACTCCCAGGCCCACAATAATACTAGCCAGCATTTGGGGAGCTCTTTTACTGCTGTTGTATGTAGCAAGATAGACACTCAGACTTCTCAAGCTCCCAGAGAAGGGTTTTGCCCTGTAGCCTAAGAGGCGCTCGGGTCAAAGATATTACTGGCTCTTGACCACCAGAGCAACTCTCTGGAGGACACAGAACAAAGTGAAACTTTGTTTTCCAAGTCCTTGAGTCTAGAAGGTACCCTTTACTGACTATATCAAGATTCAGAATGTCTCCGAAGCCGAGGCCAGTATAGCCAAAGGGCAGCAGAAACAAAATGATCTGAAGTCTGTATACTAAAGGAGCTTATGATCTAGTTGAATAAAGAAAAATGTTAACAGAATACTTGGGCTGTTTGCACATATTAGAGTACTAAGCTCTGTGGCTCTCAGGCTGAGGACTGAAAAGAGAGATCCAAGAAAACAATGCATATATATCTGTTGCCTCTAGACTGTAGGCATTTGAGGATTTGTTATACTCTTTTGGGGGTGGGTGACCTACCTGTCCAAACTTGTTCCTCCTCAGACCTGCTAGGCCCCAAAATTATAAATAAAACTGAAAATAAATCATTGGGCCTTTCAAAACTTTTTTAGATAAACTGGCTCCAAGACAAATTGAGAAAAACTGCAAAATTAACTGTTTTGTTGTTGTTTTGAGGCGGAGTCTTGCTTTGTCACCCAGGCTGAAGTGCAATGGCGCAATCTTGGCTCACTGCAACCTCCACCTCCCAGGTTCAAGCTATTCTCCTGCCTCAGCTCCTGTGCAGCTGGGATTACAGGTGCCCGCCACCACGCCTGGCTAATTTTGTATTTTAGTAGAGACACGTATTTTGTATTTTTAGTAGAGTTTAGTTTCACCATGTTGGTCAGGCTGGTCTCGAACTCCTGACCTCGTGATCTGCCCACCTCAGCCTCCCAAAGTGCTGGGATTACAGGTATGAGCCACCACACCTGGCCTAAAACTAACTGTTTACTAGATGTATTTATATAGAAAACAGTGCTACATATCATGATGAAGCAGAATGTGGCTTACAGTAATATGCAATCCTTAAATAATCACAGCTACAACTGTATTCTAGTTGTCTCATCAAAGCATTTTAAAAATCTAAAAAATGAAAACTTTGAGAGGATAATGGTTTGCATTAGGTCAAAATGGTATATGCCTATATTATATATAGCAAAACAAATTAATAGAAGAATAGTAAATGCCATTTAAAAAGTAATTACTATATCAATGTGTCAGCATATGCCATGATGGCTGCTGGAAAAATAAAACTATATATCTGTTAAACATCAATATTCCCTTTACCCTAAAACATTCATTCTAATTTCATAATGTAAACAACAGGATACACACACACACACACACACAGTTTTAAATATATATAATTTTAAAAACTATTCACTCTGTGCCTAGAGCTAACAGTACAATACTTCAAGTATTATCTCTACTTTTCATCCTAAGATCCAGAAATGCTAATATGTACCCAATCCTTCACAAAGTCATGTTGGATCTTACTATGGTCTTTTTACATTCAGTTTACAGTCTATATGAAATTGCAAATAAGTCAGGCACTAAACAACTGGCCAGTGCGGAACTCAGTTTGAGTGCTCAAAGTTGCAGGCACCTGAAATATAAATGCCATGGTACACTACTTCTTGCTCTGATGGCTTCCCCATCCTGGAAGATGCTCCCAGCAAAATAACTGTCTCACAGCCAGGGTGGCAAAGCCAAACATCTCTACCCTTAAAGTTTTTCCCCAACCCAGTGCTTATCTGGAGATGGTACATTTCCCATGCAGCCTCCCTTTCCTCTTCTATCAATTACAACCTGATTAACTTCATGTCAACTAAGCTCTCCTTCCAATGTATTCATATTTTATTTATTTATAATCTTTCTGGTTCCAACAACAACAACAAAAATGAGGTGTTCTACGGAGATGCTTAATATGAAGTTAATTCAGATGAACTTTAAATTTAAACAAATGAAGCCTGGGAAAATGAATGGTGGGAAATTAAAAACCATATGAGAAATTAGTTCACAAAATGCATTCATCCCTATCTGATAGTGTTGGGCCTTAAGGTGTATCTCAACTCCAACAGGAAAACAAGAAGGCATAACGATTTGGTGTTGATAAATTCATAGCTGGCCTACAGAACACCACTCTTATCATGTAGAGTAGAAATAACTTTTTCCCATGAGTCTTAACATAAAGAACCAATGTTGTATTGAACACCCAAAGAGTAGGCACAGTGAAAAGGGTTGAATGCTTGAAGACACCAACTCAAAGCTTAATTCAGGCATAGCCATTTTACAGAGGCAGGATAAGACAATGTAATGGGGCCCAGGCATGTGGCTCACTTTAAATATTTTCATCTTACTGCTGTTTCTCCATAATCACTCTAAGGAAATCTTTCTGCCTCCTTCTCACCAGTGTACTTAATTCTAATTACAAAAATTTCACAAGTGTTAGACATACTAGTTGTCTTTTATTAGCATACTGGTACTGTTGTTTCTTCTTATACCTGGCTGATTTTCCTCACTGATATAACCGGTGGGGCTGCTGCTGGCATTTGAATTTGCAGCCCTCCACTTTAGCTCCCCCGACTTTATAGTGAGTTGTTCAAAAACCTCAGCAGGTCCAGCGTTTGATTGGCCTCCTAATGGTTTGATCAGACCTTCTTCCTGGTCTTCAGTCATGCCTTACACAGGTCAACTGCCAATTCCTACTCTTGTCAACACCCTCCCTGGGCTGGTACCCTTTCACTTCAGAAGGCAGAAAAAAAAATTGTTAAAAATAAAAAACAGAAAACTTACATATGCCTTCCAAAACAAAATTAAATCAGACAGCAGGCCAAATTCCATGATTGCCTAATAGTAAGTCAAAGGTGTTTTTGAACTCTGACTCTCTGCCTGCAGGTACTCTGCTAGACCCTGGAGATAAAAGGATGCAAGGACACTCTGGCAGTCAGGCAAACAACAAAAATAGAATACAACAGCTGGAGGTATGGGATACCATAGGGGCTGAGGAGCACTTACGTGGCACATGGGGATAACATGGAAGGCTTTGAGAAGAGGAGGCAGATGAGTTAGATTTGAAGGCGGTATGGGCAGCTTGCCTAATAGACAAGGGGGAGAAGGGATTTTCAGGATAAAATGCAAGGTAAGAAGGGTCTGGTGCAGGAGCTATATAGTGGGCAGGTGTACAGGTCAGGTCAGCAGGTCCTCATCACCTGCAGAGGAGCCTAAGTTATGTCCTGTACAAGACAATAAGCCAGTGAAGACTGCGACAGAAGAGGACATCAAGCAAAGAAATGTGAATAGCAGGAAAATGCATGTGGCAAATATTAAGATAATACAAATATATAGCTTACTATTTCTCCTAGTTGAGTAAGTTACTGCATCTATAAATCAAGCCAGAGAAAATTATTTTAATTCAAATATTCCTATTAGTTTAAGAGACATTGTTTAAAAAATAATGCCAGAAGTTGATAAATTCACTGAAGTAGGAATTACTTTGAAGAAATGTTGTGTGTGTGTGTGTGTGTGTGTGTGTGTGTGTGTGTGTGTGTGTGTATTTCATGAAATGAGTTATATGTGATCCCAGATCCTTTTACTACGTATGGGTGAGGGTGATTTATCTGTATTCATGAGAAGAGAAAAATGAGAGTGAGCATTTGATGCTGATTAAGAAATGTGAAATATCCACTTATGTTAAAGACGTCACTTGAGAATTTGAAAACTGTCAGTGAAGACAAGTGATGAAACTGAAGGAAAAATGCTCTCTTAGGTAACTGTCTTACTCCATTAACTTAAACAGCATTAAGGTTTGGTTAAGCTGTGATTAGAAGAATTAGGGTAGCTAACCTGACAACAGTTCTAATGGGAAAGGCCTGGAGAATACCTGCACCACATCCCACAGCCCAGAAAACTATAATGATGACTGTATTAAAATATCAAGGTGACACCACCACAACCACCATAAAGAAAATTATAACTTTTTTTTTTTTTTTTTTTTGAGACGGAGTCTCGCTCTGTGGCCCAAGCTGGAGTGCAGTGGCTGGATCTCAGCTCACTGCAAGCTCCGCCTCCCGGGTTCACGCCATTCCCCTGCCTCAGCCTCCTGAATAGCTGGGACTACAGGCGCCCGCCACCTCGCCCGGCTAGTTTTTTGTACTTTTAGTAGAGACGGGGTTTCACCGTGTTAGCCAGGATGGTCTCGATCTCCTGACCTCATGATCCGCCCGTCTCGGCCTCCCAAAGTGCTGGGATTACAGGCTTGAGCCACCGCACCCGGCCAAGAAAATTATAACTCTTAAGTAGAATGCTTAAGCCACAGGATGCTATTCCGAAACAAGGAACAGCATCTACGTGAACTTGTTTGAAAAGCATTCTGCATCTTTTAATAGGCTAGTAAACGGTAATCAAACAACTACAGACTTTACCTGGAGTCTTGAATTCTAAGAATATTTTTTAAGGGCCAGAATTCACTTGAAATGTATTTAGCTTAGAACATATTCATTTAAAACCATTATGCTGGCTACTGGGACTGTGGCCCCTAACCTGACTAGCCTCTTACATAAATGATCCAGAAGTTACCTATGTGGAAATTATACTTTGCTTATATAGAAAATAAAAATACGTGTTTCAACTCAGTAAGTTGTAAAATTTGAGTAAAATTCTTATTACTCATAATAACTACATAGTAATGTGATACAGATCTCCTGATCTGACTCACAATAGCTACATAATAATGTGAGTAGTAGGAATTTTACTCAAATTTTACAACTTACTGCATTAAAAGGTGTATTTTTACTTTCTGTTTAAGAAAAGCATTTACCGTTTAAGCAAAGTATATTTGCCACGAATTACACCTTTATATTACTATAGCCTTACAATATAAAATTGACTTAACATATGTTCTCTTACCAGATTCACACAGCACCCTTGGAAAGTACGTCAGGTATTTAATATTCTCCCTGTTTCATAGATGAGGAGGCTCAAGCTCTTTGAAGTACAATGCTTTACAGGGTCACAGAGTCAAAGATTGAGTCAAAAACGTAACAGCTGCCTACTGAAGCCAGGTCTAGGATACTTTGCACTGGTCAGGGAATCTCAGCCTAGAACATTTTCCACCAGGGAAGCTACTTCTGACACTCCACAAGGCCAGCAAAGCAACACTACAGAGGCAGCCTGTTCTGGGGTCATAAAACCTAGAGCTCATTTCCTGGTTTTGCCTATCACCATCTGTGTGGTATTGGACAGGTTGTTGAATCTTGCTCATTTTCCTCACTCGTACAAAAAGAATAGTCAGGTTTGAGGTTAAGGTTATAAAGAACCATTAGACACAAATCTTGTCTTCAGGGAGTTTACAGTCCACTTTACATCAATCCCCCATTCCCTCTCCACACACACACACACACACACACACACACACACACACACACACACACCAAGGTACCTGAGGTCACCTAAAAAAAATGTTAAGTCTAAATTGTTAACCAAAATAGGCCTACTTGTAAGCCGTATGTACCAGCAAAACTATGAGAGGAGAACAACCAGTGTAGCACCTGAAAAACCTGAACGAAGGGCTGCTGTGCTTTGCATTCCAACACGTTTGGGAGACTAACTCCGTGCATGCATTAATGAATTGTGCTATGAATACAGTGACCTAATTCCATTACAATAAGAGGTAACTCATAACCAGTGAGGTAACCTGCCTCTTTCCCCAGGCCTTCAGCAGAGCTATAATCTTAGCACTGTTGAAAAACACACATAAATTTACAAACACACATACACATAAAGTCAGGCTTAAACTGAGAAAGATTCTTAGATTATAGGTGATTCCAAAATAGAAGAGATCCTGTATCTTTCAACATAAACTTTCTATCAGATGGCTTTTGTGAAGACTCTCTCTTTACCACAAAAATGCTGGAACTACATCAATATCTCTATATAATCAATCAGTTCAATATAGCTTTTCAGAAGTAAAGTGCCAAAATAAACCTTCAGATCTCAAATTCTTACAATTTCAGATGTGAGTTTTTAGAGGGAAAACTGGAGAGTGGAGGACAAATAGGAAAGGTATTGATATTACAACTCTTGTCATTTGAGAACCACCACTACCAAACACTAAATCGAAAATCAATCATGAGCAACTGCATTTAGGGAGCCAGCATTTAACTGACATTTATATTTCAAGATCCTGACCAGAGGGCAATAACAAGAGAGATGAAGCCCAGGGAGAGTTAAAAGCACTGCTATGGCATGGCAGGGCACACCGGCCCACTCTTCCTGCTGAGGGAGCTCCCCCAGCATGGTACAAATGACTCCCCACCCATGCCAAGATCCAATCCAGTGAACTGCAACAGCAGGCTGGCTCTGTGGGGGACCACAAGGCTGGATGTCCAAAGTAGCTGTTCAGTAGTCGTGGATGTTATCCTAGCATAGCCCCTCTGTGGAGAGAGCAGAGGTTTGGGCATCCAACACAACTGGGGTCAAGTCCCTACTCCACTACTCAGAAGCTTTTCCTTAACATCAGAAACCTCAGTTTTTCCCCACCAAAAGCAGTTTTATAGCACAATCAGTAGGATTTTCACTGAAAGGCCCCAGTAGAGGGGTGGGCACAGAGAAAAGCTCCACTGTGACTATTAACACATTCTCAGGTGTGAACTAAACAACATGACCGCCTGTCACTACTTTTTCTGGGTTGCTAAGAGGTATAAGAAAAACCATTTGAAAAGAAATGCTAAGTGATGGTCAGTAACACAAGATAAATCAGGTGTTTGCAGGGAGGAGAGACATAGAAGAAGAGGAAGATATATTTATAATCAAAGTAGAACAATCGGGGATCTATAGAGGTTAAGCATAGCCACATAAGATTCAATGATACGTGGAATAATGGTTGCAAAATCAAGTGACTGTAGGACCCAGCAGGTAATGTTCCCGAAAGAGGCGGCCTAGGGATGTCAACGAGTATGCTGTGAGCTGGAGAATTGGAGAGAGCTCACTTCCCCATCAGGAAGGAGCAACTAATACTGCTGGATTGTTCATGCTGGATGTTGGCAAATCTTTTCATCTTTCTTTTTTCTTTTTTTTTGTTTTTTGAGACAGAGTCTCGCTCTGTCGCCCGGGCTGGAGTGCAGTGGCCGGATCTCGCTCACTGCAAGCTCCGCCTCCTGGGTTTACGCCATTCTCCTGCCTCAGCCTCCCGAGTAGCTGGGACTACAGGCGCCCGCCACCTCGCCCGGCTAGTTTTTTGTATTTTTTTAGTAGAGACGGGGTTTCACCATGTTAGCCAGGATGGTCTCGATCTCCTGACCTTGTGATCCGCCCGTCTCGGCCTTCCAAAGTGCTGGGATTACAGGCTTGAGCCACCGCGCCCGGCCCTTTTCATCTTTCAAGATGGGATCCAAATCTGGATTCTTATTCGAAATTTCCTGATGTTTTCAACATTGTTCAGGCCAAATAAAACTAGACCTCTACTTTGGAAGATTAGCAGGTCCTTCACAAGTTTGATGGAGAAAACAAACTCCTGTCTCTGCCCAATACTGCCCCCTCCCACTTCCTGTCCTCTAAAATAACCCCCCAGAATCATTCTTCACTTTTACTCCACAACAGTATAATAGAACTGCAATTTCAGTTTCTATTGGATTTGATATGAATCCCAGCTCTACCCATTACTCAGTGTGAGTCAGGGCAAGTTAATTAAACTGTCTGAATCTCGTATCTTCCTACCTGGCGGGGGTGGAAATACATCTAGGTCCTAGGGTTGCTCTGAAGACTGCTTAAGGTATCAACCACCAAGTTTGGGGTCCCAAAGCAAGCAGAAACTGAGAATGTGTTAATCCTTTTCCACTACCCTCATTTTAAAAGTAGCTTACAACCAACAACAAAGACACACGGTTAGTAAAATAGCCAAAGGAAAATACCAATGGGTGGCTGGAGAAAAAACAGGTCTCTAAGCAGCGATACCATCTAACCTCAGGAATGACTGTGAAACCTGGGCCTACCACAAACATCACATTCTTGTGTGGTTTCATCAGCTCTCAGCTGAAGGAACAGTAGGTGGCAGGGCAGGATTCCCGCCCAGGATCCAAGTCCTGGAACCAAGCCCTTTACTACCACTGAAGCAATCTTCCTTGCAACACCCTGCAAGTGCTGGGACATGCAGACAATGCAGAGCCACTGTAGTAAAAGCACACAGGGAGCCCTGAAGCTGAGGCGCTGATCGTTCAGAAAGACAGCAGGCAGGTGAGGCTCTGAGACAATTTAAAGGAAAGGGCAAGCTCTTGGAGCAAAAGTATCAGTCAAATGACTCCTGAGAGGGCAGCTGAGACCACCAGCCACACAGCCATCTCAGCATAAACAAGGTGCAAGGATCCACCCCCCTCAACCCCTTGTCCAACCTATGAAGCACTAAATAAATTCAACTGTGTACCTATGATACACAGCAGGAACTAAAACGACTTCAGCTCCATCCTGCACAAGTACACAGGCTGCTTTGTAAAAGTTCATCATTTTAACCTCGCAGTCATCCTATAATGGACGAGTCATCATACCCATTTTATACAGGCAGAAATGGAGGGTCAGAAGCTAAAAGCAACAGAGCCCAGGCTGTAATCCAGAGAATCAGAGAATCAAATCCTCGCTCTATGCACTCCACCATGGTGCCACCATACTTGGTTAGAGGTCAAGGCAGGATTTTTTTTTTTTTAAATCCAAGCTGTAAAAAGAATTTTTTTTTGAGACTGAGTCTCGCTCTGTTGCCCAGGCCAGAGTGCAGTGGTGCGACCTTGGCTTACTGCAAGGTCTCCCAGGTTCAAGCGATTCTCCTGCCTCAGCCTCCCAAATAGTTGGGACCACAGGTGTACACCACCACGCCCAGCTAATTTTTGTATTTTTAGTAGAGATGGGTTTTCACCATGTTGGCCACGCTGGTCTCGAACTCCTGACCTCAGGTGATCCACCCGCCTCAGCCTCCCAAAATGCTGGGATTACAGGCGTGAGCCACCGCGCCCAGACAGAACATTTTTAAATGCCAGACATTAAATGATATGCTTAAGAAAACTCTCCATTAATCCTTTATCTATCTCCACCTCCCACCTTCTCTGTCTCCTTCCCATCACAGGTATGTTCTTTTTTTGAAAGAGTTTTCTGAGATTACTGCCTCTACTTCCTCACCTAACAAACATTACTCAACCCTCTGTCATTAGGCTTCTCTCCTCAAAACACCCTGGGCCCCCCAGCAGATGGAGCACTGGCAAAGATGAACAATGACCTTTTCTCTGCTGAATCCCATCCAATGGCACTTTGCTGTCCTATGTCACTTGACTTTCCCCACAGGATAAAACTAGTCACAATTCCTCATTTCTTAAACTCTCTTTTTGGTTCACACGACATTATTCCTTTTTGGTAATCCTCCCAACTCTCTGGCCTCTCCTTCAGACACTCCCCTCACCCTAAGACTGCTCCATTAAAAAGTCTACATTAGCTCTCTGCTATTCTCACTCCACTGTGTGGTTTTCGGTTTTTTGTTTGTTTGGAGACACAGTCTCACCCTGTCATCCAGGCTGCAGTGCAGTGGTGTGATCTCAGCTCACTGCAACCTCTGCCTCCTGGGTTCAAGCGATTCTCCTACCTCAGTCTCCCCAGTAGCTGCGATTACAGGTGCACGCCACGTCACCTGGCTAATTTTTGTATTTTTTAGTAGAGATAGGGTTTCATCATGTTGGCCAGGCTTGTCTCAAACTCCTGACCTCAGGTAATCTACCCACCTCACAAAGTGCTGGGATTACAGGCATGAGCCACCATGCATGGCTGACTGTGCAGTTTCATCTTGGACAATCTCATCCATTCCCACAGCTTCTTCTATCACCTATTTTATGTTGGCCTTAGATAGACATCACTAGCCAGGGGTACTTCTCCAAGCTCCAGACCTGTCTCTTTAATCATCTAGTAGACACCTCCACATGCATACTACACAGGCATCATGAAATCAACCAATCCAAAACTAAACTCCACCCATCCCAATACGTGCTTGTCCTTTCATGGGTCCTACATCAGCAAAAGAGACTAAAATCTATAGTCAAATACCTGGGAGGCCTCCAACACTCTTCTAACCCTTTTCACTAGCATCATTCAGCCACAAATTCTTTAAGATGCCTCATATTTGTCATATATCTCCATCTCTACATGCTGTCACCAGTTCCTCAGCAGGCTATTATACCTTATCTTTGGCTACACTCAGCATTTCCATGTGCTCCTTTCTGACTGGACCTTGGGCAAACCTGCCACAACCTGGGCATCATAGTTGTCATGGAACCTCTGTAATCCTTGCTTCCCCTCAGTCTGAGTACACCTCTGTATCTTCACAGCATCCCACACCTCTCATTCGATATTGAAATGGTCTGTTTACTTCTGGATTCTCAACTAGACTCTAAACTTGAGGACAGAAATGTACCTTTCTCATCTTTATAAACTCCAGGGCCTGAAATATGAGCAGACTCTTAGTAAATGACCTTATGAAAGAGATCAGGCTATGGGTGGTACTGAAGAAATAGTCGAGATTCCCAACGTAGGGAGAGGGGAGAAAGGAGGCCATTCACAGGGCAGGAATGGGTATGAAGAAAAGTAGGGAACTAAACTCAGGCATATCACCTGAGAGCCTGCAGTTTGGTTAAACCAGAGAGTTCCAATAAGAGGAACATGATCTTGAATTTAATTTAGGCAAAGATTAATGGAAATAACAGAAGTAGAAACTGGCATTTATAAAGCACTTAATTTATAAATGTATATTCAATTTAACCTCAAGAAGGAGGGATGCTAGATACTATAGAGTAGGTATTATTATTCCCATTATTCAAAAGATTATGGGGCAAGCAGATATCCCCAAAGTCTATCGTGACCTCTAAGTTACCAGAATTTAGCATGTCCTGACTTTCACATTCCATGATCTTTAACACTACAAAAATAACTCCTTATCTTTAGTTAGTAATTATAATTCAAGAATTGCCTTACCATACAATAACACAGGATTAAGGAGCAAAAGAATAAGATCTCTCATACTCTCCACTCCTGCCTCCAACCCCAGCAGACACTAATCGACTTTCTGCTTCTACAGATTTGCCTTTTCTGGACATTTCACCTAAAGACATGTAGTCTTTCTCACGCAAAACGTTTTCGAGGTTCATCTATACAATAGCTGTATTTCAGTTCTTTTTACTGGGTAATATTCCATCCTTTGCCTATACCACAGTTGACTCATCTACTCTCCAGTCAGCACATGGCTTCTTTCTGCTTTTAACTATCATGAATAATGCTGTTATAAACAATTGCATACAAGTCATTGCATGGACATATGTTTTCATTTCTCGTAGCTAGATACCTAGAGGTAGAACTACTGGGTCATATGACACATTTGGTTTTAACTTTTTAAGAAACTGCCAAGCTCTTTCCAGAGTGGCTGTACCGCTTTGATTTCTTATCAGCAGTGTATGAAGGGTCCTGTTTTCCCCACCCTCAGCAACACTTGTTACTGTCTGTCCTTTTCAGATCCAACCATTCTGGTAGACGCAAGATGGTACAGCACTGTGGTTCTCATTTGAATTTCCCTACTGACTAATGATGTTCAGTGTCCTTCCATGCACTCTTGGTGAAATGTCTAGACAAATCTTTTGACCTTTTTTAAACTTGGTTGTGTTCTCCTTATTAAGAAGCTGTAAAAGTTCTTTGCATATTCTAAATACAAATCCTTTATCAGAAATGTAACATGCAAATATTTTCTCCCAGTCTCCTCTCTCTACGTCCTCCTTATTGGCCAACTGTCTGCTCTCTCTCTCTCTTACTGCAACTGTCAGTGAGGAAGGTTACAGGAAGCCATCTGAAGAGGACAACCATACAATTGAGAACGGAGAAACATAAAACTAAAAATGTGTTTATCAGGTAATTTCCTTGAAATGTTTCCATAAGAAACTGGATTCAAGCTTTTTAAGGTTACTGAAATCCAAAGATCATTATTACAAAGTCTAGAAAATTAACAGCTTCGGTCATTCTCCCCAGTAAACTTTAATAAATAAAAAGAAAGTAGAGTTTTACCTCTTTGACTTACATTACAAAATAATGTGATGCTGGAACCCAAAAAGGAGGGATTCTAAGAACATTAATCATTGCCTATGCTGCATTAACCAAAAAATACCTTCTGAATGCTGCTGTGTACCACATACTGGAGCTGTTCAAGGTGAGGTATGGATGGATTGTCTAAACTCTCAAAAGAGTGGATTCTAGGTGGAGACAATCATTGAAAAATTAAAAACCATTTTTTCTATCTACTACCAAATCAAGTACGTTAGCTACATGTGATATTTGCAAACAGAAGAGAAGGACACACACAGGAACATAAAAAGAAATATTAAGTGCCTCTCCACTTACTGCAAACTCCTACATATACTGCTGCCTCCCATGTGCCCTTTCCCTGCTATCTCAGCACATATGCAGGGACAAAAGTAACTGCTCACATCAGCCCTAAGTTTGCTTTGTGCTTGAATAGAATGAGGTTACTTGGGGTCTCTCTAAGCAACATCAGTGATGGGACATGAAAGTCCCACATGGTTTTATTTCATGAGAAAGCGTGTGACTTCCCCTTACAGTAAACTGTCCCATAAGCACATTCTACTTCAGCTGCACTTTCCAGAACAGTTCCCAGGAATTCTGCTTTCTATGGTCAATACGTGATGGAAGCCAGAGAATAGGGAACAGATCCAGCTGCAGGGGAAGGGGTGGGGAAAATCATGTTTGATAGTATCCAACATCGCACGCACATATGGTCTCAGCTAACCTTTATTAAGACGTCGTGAAGAATGCAAAGCTCAGAAAAGTTAAGGTACGTAGCCAAAGTCACCCACAAGACATAACTCCCAGCAGGGAATTATGAAAGAGGGCAACTCTTGTGTGGCCCAGATGTTCATCTCCAAAGAGCACATGCTTTCTGAATCGTGGAGGCAATCACTTTAACTGAAAAGACCAAAATGTTATATTTTCAAATTCCTTCCCAACTAATTATTTCCTCATTTTTCTTTTTCTCCTCAGAAATCAAACCAGGAATAACCTATGGTGAACCCACGCCTCAATTGTCCCCAAGTGTTTCCTGACACGCATCTTTGCCTGCTTACAGTGCATCACAACTGAAGAATGGGGCTCAACTTGACACTTGCAAAATTACCAAGTAAGCCGTCGGAAGAGATGTAAAGAAAATCTTACTTTATCAATGACTATTATTTTCACTGTTTGGGAATCTGGGGAGTTTAACGATCAGAGAACCAACTAACAAAATAAACCAGCATTTAGCTTTGTGTTTCCTTATGTATAAAACAGTAAACACGCAGGATAGTATCACTGAGACAAATTTCGCTTACTATCATTTTGTTTTAAACTTTGTTTCATCTAGACATCATCTCTAAAATGACAAGTAGGATTAAATTAATAATATTTATGGAAGATTTTAAACACAAACTAGAATCACATATTACTTTCCAGATTTAACAGTTTAAACCAAGGTTCATGAGGTTCCCCAAGAGGCCAGAGACAACACTGACCTAGTCTACGGGGTAACTATTTAGAAAATGATCATACCTAAATACAAAAAATTAGCCAGGTGTGGTGGTGCATGTCTGTAGTCCCTGCTACTAGGGAGGCTGAGGCACTAGAATCGCTTGAACCCAACAGGCAGAGGTTGCAGTGAGCCGAGATCGCACCACTGCATTCCAGCCTGGGTGACAGAGCAAGACTCTGTATTAGAAAAAAAAAAAAGAAAGAAAGAAGGAAAAAAAGAAAATGATCATACCTAGGCAGCTGTGCCATGATAGTGACACCCTATAATTTGAATGACTTTTATTATTTCATTCCCACCTGGCAGGTAGAGCAGTGACATATGTTGATACTTTCACATTTTGTGCCAAGTGACACATCCCAGTGAACAATGATGTAGTTTCACCAAAGGCAAAAATGGCAGATTCTTCCCTACTCTGTCATTCATAATGTGACTCTATGAACAAGACAAATGGTAATTAAGCTTTATGTTATAGAATGCACACCAGCTAAGTACTAGATACTGTACTCAAAATGTCTGCAAAGCATTTAACTCTCAGAAGATCCAGCAAGATGGCTATGTTTTCCATTTTACAGTTATGAAGAGGCTAAACCAGCATCGTCAAATAGAACTTTCTGCATTGATGAAAATTCCCTATATCTGCACTGGCCAATCCAGTAGCCAGATGTGGTTACCCGGAAACCTGAACATAGCTAGTATAACTGAGGAAATTAATTTTTTAAATTATGCTTAATTTAAATTTAAAATTTTAAACCCACATGTAGTTTGTGCTATATCTAGCTACAAAGCCCAGGCATTCCCCAACACACACACTCAGTCCTGCACACACACATGCACAAATCTATTCCCCCTGCAAAGATAGCCACAGTTCCCTTACATCCCAAACAAATACCACCCTCACATGTGGCACAAAATAATTTACTATGGAACTAGTAAAGTGAGTTCTTATGTCACTGCATTTGTTAATTTAAAAGGAAATGGAATGAGAGTCAGAAAGAATACCAAAGGAAGCTTTACTCTCAATTATCGCTGTGTCAGGCCCTGCACTATACAATCCAGGGAATACCACCCTAGTAAACAAGAAGGGATGGGGAAATCATGTTTGATAATATCCAACACTGCATGCACATACTGTGAGAAAACAGTCTTTACACTGTAAAACAGCTTCTAAGTTTTCTTAATTGAGTCACCAAGCTATTATCAATTAAAGATGTTCCCCAACTTGGCCAAGTTCTTTACTGTCAGGGAAGAACAACATGATAAAACTGCCTGGGTGAAGAAAGTCATTCACTTTTAGTGGTCAATGTTACTGAGTGGAAACATCATATAGAGAAATGCTTCTGAGTACACCCATAAGTTTTGGAAATATTTAAGGTAATGACAGAGAATAAATGATGGGCATTAGCTGGCAAAAAAGAATATGATATAGACTGAATTCTAAAAAACAAATTGATCACACGAAACTCTCAAAGTTAAGTTTTGAGCCTTCCAGAGCATCCAGATGAGTAATGGCTCATCTGCTTCTTACAAACCATTTTTTGTCTCTACTACTATATTGTTTCAGCAAATAACCCATAACAGGCTTTAACCATAATTTGTTTAATCTTTGTTGCCTAAATGTGAAATTTGTGAATGAAGTAATAACCAGGCCTAGACCTATCCCATTGAATTAAGAAGTCCTATAGTCCAAAATGTTAATCCTACACATAAACTAAGAAAGCAAATACCATGAGGTTACACAGTCAACAAGTTCAACACCAGACTGTCGCGAAGCCACAAAACAGTTCAATAACCACTGTGGAAAGAGGTCAATCCTACTTGATCTTTTTAATTTATAAATATATATATGTATTTATATATATAAATATGTTAATATAAATATATATAGATATTATAAATATATATGTATGTACACACACACAACCTTTTTTGACATTCTGATTGGAGACTATCTTTAATAATAACCATAATTGTTAGGCAAATCATCAAAATCATCATTTAATAAGAACGTGTTCATATAATTAAACTTCAAAATATTATAATGATAAATGGAACTGACAGGCAATCCCTAGACAACACTGTGAAGCAGGGGTTCTTGCACTCCACAAGAGATATGCATAGCAGATCCCCAGGGTACCAACACCAGCAGTTGAAATATTCCCTGCCAAGTATGCTGTAGCTCGTGAACTATTATATTTGTATTTAAAATTATTTCGAAAAGCAATTCATCAGTAACTGTTACAAGGCACAGCCAGTACTTCAGGAGATGACATGGCTGCTCCTTTTCAGGCTGTGTCCCTCAGCTGGACCCTTTATTCTGATTTAAACTCACATGTCCTCTCTATTTCCCTAAGGGTTCTATCCTGGGTTAGATGAAAGTGACTGCTAATCATTTAATTGGGTAAATTAATTCAAGCAGACAACTCAGTTAAAGCCACACATCTTAAGAAGCTCCTAATGCCACTGATACTGATTTGGATCTTATGATACAAAAACAGCCAAGACTACATTAAATCAAAATAGGTTTAAATGATACTATACAAGGAAATATTACAAACTGGCAGCAGTAATATAGATGGCTGCTGAATCAGGCATTTTAACTTGTAAAGCTTAGTAATACCATGGATCTCATAACAGGCTAGTCCAGATATAAATTACTAGCCTGTGTAAGGATAGTCAGGCCAGGGAAACCAGTTTTTAAAAATACTCACAGTAAGGAATAAAAGAGAAAGAATTAGGAAGAGGACATGGTTACTTAAGAATAGCCTACACTTAGATGTCAAGCAGCAATTTAGGAATCTATTTTTGGATTTTAATCATCAAAACTTTCCTGTTTCTCTCCTAAAAGAAGGGAACCAAAACAGATACTAAACTGCCTGTGTGCAGGGCAGTGAGGGCTTAAATTTATGGCATTATCTCAATAACAAAACCATTCCAAAACATAATTATAACTATAGTAAATATTATTAATTAGAGGGAAGTAAAATTCAGAAGTGACCTTCCTTCTAATCTTACCTCCAAAAGGTGAATTTATAAATTAATTTCATTAGTTCAGGTTCCCAAAAAAAAATGTGTTTAAATGGCCAAGAGATTTATTGGGGGAAATGGCTACCAGGGAAAATGGGGCAAGCAGAAGGCTGGCACAACCTTCCAATCACTTGTGGGAGAAAGAAGGAAGGAAGATTGAGTAGAAACAGTGCAGTTTGAAGAAAGTTCAAAGAAAAGGTTTGAAGACTGGTAAGTATTCCTCCAGCCAAAGTCTTTTATCAGAGAAACCCCTCCTCTTACAAAAACAGGTTTGTCTTGGTATCCCTGCCATGCTCAGTTACAGGCCCAGAGCAGTCCATGGGAAGCATAGCAGCAGCAAGAATGTGGTGGTGGATCCCCAGCAGGAGCTGGCTGTCCATCATGCTCCCCACAGTAGGAGACATGAGAGGCCCATGTCCATGGCTACCACATAAGTCAAATGCTCATGACCCATTTCACTGATTATATGATGCAGTGATATGGTATAGGTCTTTAACAACGGAAACTAAAAATTCCAAAAAAGCAAAAGGTTTAAAAATTCCCACAATAAATGCAATAGGTGTAACCTAGCCTTGTAAACAAAAAATATATATACCAGGTTGCAATTACTTTTAACAAGTTGTCCTCCTTGGCAATAAACTGTAAAATTGCAAAACTTAGTAAGAATGAGAAAATGAAATCAGCATTTATCACTGGACTACACAAAAACGTATTTTTGGATATTCTTGACTATACAAATGTATTTTAATGAAGACTTAACTAGATGATGTGTAAATATTTATAATAATCAGAGGTAACTTTACACCAGCCTACAACTTAAATTCTAAGGTGAAAACAGATTTCAGAGAATCAGCAAGTCAGATCTACATCTATCCAGGACTTTTTTCATATGTTCACTTTAGAAGACAGTAGATTTTCTTTTTATTTACAAAAAATGCCAAGACAGTTTCTTTCTATTCCTATCAATGGTCCCTAAAAGATCTTAAGTACTATGAGAAAGTCATAGGCAAAAAATTCAAACTGACCCACTAGTTTTACACCTTCTTAATTCTTAATGATTAAACAGCTGAAAACTGAGGCAGGGGAGGGGAAGATGTATTCAAAGAGGGTGCCAAAGACTACAAACCATGTATTGGCTATTGTTATTTTCTTGTTATAGAAAATTTCAATTTTCTCTCCACGTTTTGTTGGTATTTGTAATGATATCAAACATGGAAGTAAGAATCGGGATAATTTACATTGGTATGTTTATTTTCAAAAGGCTGGCATAGGAGATCAGAAATGGGACTTTACTCAACAGTCCTGATATGAGGGACGCAGGGTAGTGAGAGAAGGTCACTAATTCTCTGACCACTCAAAACATTAACAATATGCTACCTTTACTCTTTAAATCATTGATGACATCTTTAAGTTCACCTGAAATAACAAAAAGTTGGGTCTGTAAGGGAACCTAGTGGCCTGTGGGCACGGCTGCCAAGCACTGAAGTCCCATCTCCCCACTTCTCCTACAGATAATGAGCTACACGGCCAAGAGAGTCATAATTCGGGCAACAGGAGCGACGGACCAGGAAAGAACATCACCCTTCACAATGAATTTGACACGATTGTCTTGCCGGTGCTTTATCTCATTATATTTGTGGCAAGCATCTTGCTGAATGGTTTAGCAGTATGGATCTTCTTCCACATTAGGAATAAAACCAGCTTCATATTCTATCTCAAAAACATAGTGGTTGCAGACCTCATAATGACACTGACATTTCCATTTCGAATAGTCCATGACGCAGGATTTGGACCTTGGTACTTCAAGTTTATTCTCTGCAGATACACTTCAGTTTTGTTTTATGCAAACATGTATACTTCCATCGTGTTCCTTGGGCTGATAAGCATTGATCGCTATCTGAAGGTGGTCAAGCCATTTGGGGACTCTCGGATGTATAGCATAACATTTACGAAGGTTTTATCTGTTTGTGTTTGGGTGATCATGGCTGTTTTGTCTTTGCCAAACATCATCCTAACAAACGGTCAACCAACACAGGACAATATCCATGACTGCCTGAAACTTAAAAGTCCTTTGGGGGTCAAATGGCATATGGTAGTCACCTACGTGAACAGCTGCTTGTTTGTGGCTGTGCTGGTGATTCTGATCGGATGTTACATAGCCATATCCAGGTACATCCACAAATCCAGCAGGCAATTCATAAGTCAGTCAAGCCGAAAGCGAAAACATAACCAGAGCATTAGGGTTGTTGTGGCTGTATTTTTTACCTGCTTTCTACCATATCACTTGTGCAGAATTCCTTTTACTTTTAGTCACTTAGACAGGCTTTTAGATGAATCTGCACATAAAATCCTATATTACTGCAAAGAAATGACACTTTTCTTGTCTGCGTGTAATGTGTGCCTGGATCCAATAATTTACTTTTTCATGTGTAGGTCATTTTCGAGAAGGCTGTTCAAAAAATCAAATATCAGAACCAGGAGTGAAAGCATCAGATCACTGCAAAGTGTGAGAAGATCGGAAGTTCGCATATATTATGATTACACTGACGTGTAGGCCTTCTATTGTTTGTTGGAATCTGTATGTACAAAGTGTAAATAAATGTTTCTTTTCGTTATCCTTGCTTGAATCCATCAAAAATATGAATTCAAAGAACGAAAATGATATGACATGGGGTCATAATTTGAAACTAAGGAAAACATTAAGGCACAGCAAAAAGAGATAAACAAGAGGTAGCACATGGCTGAATGGCAGGGTTAATGGCCGGAAGTCTGAGGAGCAGAGTGAAAGGGCAGAATGAGCCACAGCAATGTCCCTGCACTGTGGCCATCCTCCAGGAAAAGCTGCCGCTGCTCTGAAGCCACTTTTGCAGAGAACAAAAATTATAAAAAAGAGAATTATATCTATCCTTGAAGTTCAAGGATAGGAAAAGAACATACTACTTTCCATCTATAAACTAAGATCTTTGGCAATCATCTCCTCATTCTCTGTGTGTGGGGATTTTTTTAAATTATTTTTTTCCTTTACTCAGCACTATAGAAATGCAGGTAGGGGTGTGTGTGTGTGGGTGTGTCTGTGTGTGCATGCGCGCGTGTGTGCGTGTTTAAGGGCTTCATTTTTAGGATCCTCTGTGTCCAGGTTAGAGCCCACCTTCAGGGCTCCAAAAGCAAGTAGGAATGAGCTGCAGAAATGCTTCTGCCTCCTCTCCCTGCTTCATGCCTCCCCCCCACTCCTGTGATGCTCCTGTGACACTACCTTTCATTCGTCTGGTTAAGAGACTGTCCTCCAGCAACGTAAATGGCTGGTGGGGGATGCATTAACAGAGGAGGAGCGAAGGCATGTTTGCTGACTAAAAGAAGAAATTATGGTTAACAGTCAAACACACACAAATAACACAGTACAATCCTTAGAGTCTTGTAAACTGCAAAGATCTAAGAAGCAAAAATGAGAGTACAAGAATAACAGCTCAACAATGACTATCATTGTTAGGTACAGGAAAAGAATTCAGGGACTACAAAGAATCTTACTCTAAGTGTCTAGTGTCTTACTTTAAGTCAGTCAGGTTTGGCAGAGAAGTTAGTGGCAAAGGGGTTAAAAGTATTATCTGAGGACTTCTATCAAAATATCTGTCCATCAAGATTCCAATTCTATAAATGTAATGGACACTGAAGTGCATGAATTTACACATACCTCAGTTGGTCATTTGCATAGCTATCCCTGCCCCCAACTGTGTGTCACTAGCTAGATTAAGATAGTCATATTTTAGATCAGCTAATTAAGAAAAGGTAGTTTGAAAGGCCAATTCTTTTCTGCACTTTTCCCAGAAAGCCATGGGTAAATTACAGCTTCCCTATATATATATATAAAGGAGGAGCAGACCAGTCTGACCAACATGGAGAAACCCCATCTCCACTAAAAATACAAAATTAGCCGGACGTGGTGGCGCATGCCTATAATCCCAGCTACTCAGGAGGCTGAGGTAGGAGAATCGCTTGAACCCAGGAGACGGAGGTTGCAGTGAGCCGAGATCGTGCCATTGTACTCCAGCCTGGGCAAAAAGAGCAAAAATCCATCTCAAAAAAACAAAGGTGGGGGGAGTAAGCCATGTGCAGTGACTCACACCTGTAATCCCAGCACTTAGGGAGGCCAAGATGGGGGAATCACCTGAGGTCAGGAGCTCGAGACCAGCCTGGCCAACATGGTGAAACCCTGTCTCTACTAAAAATACAAAAATTAGCTGGGCATGGTGACACACACCTGTAATCCCAGCTACTCGGAAGGCTGAGGCAGGAGAATCTCTTGAACCCTGGAGACGGAGGTTGCAGTGAGCCAAGATCACGCCACTGCACTCCAGTCTGGACAAAAGAGCAAAACTCCATCAAAAAAAAAAAAGGAGCAATATTGCAATATTGTGGCTGGGAAAATACCTTCAGTACAACATGTCCTATCCTCTTCATCCTGTTTCTACCACACCACAGCTCTCCCAGTCAATAATCTCAAAAATGATATTCTCTACTTTCCTGTTTATATATGCTATTAAATGTATGACCTCTTTAACAGCATCAACGGGCTCCATTAAGCACTTCGGAATTTAGCAAGTACTTCTCTATCCCATATCTCATTTAATCCTTTCATTTAGGCTTCAATTCTAACAGGTCTTTAAAACATTTAAATCCCACCTTAATATTTCTAAAATTAGACTGCTATATAGCTACTGGGCACGTTTAATGTGATAGTAGCTTTATTTCTCCTACGTGATATTATTAAATCAATGGAATATCTTCAAACATGGGCTAAAAACAGAGAACATCATTCCTATTTTTTTAAAAGTCATATGACAAAACCATCAATATCACACTGCTTATATTTCATACCAATTCCCATGCTGTGGAATGAAAAGTATTTATCCAGGTCAATGAAAAATGAATCATTTACATGAGCTAAATAACATCAGTGGGAATAATACATGATGCTAGTGTCAGAAGTTACATAATACTCTATTAATATTGAAGAAAATAATTACATTTGATTGCTATTTCAAAACTGGCTTTTGGAAATAATCTAAAATACGAAATCCAAAATTTCTTACTTAGGGCTTTTGGATTACATTCAGTATTTCAGAATCCTCCCAGAAAGCAATAAATACTGTATTTATTCTTCCTTTTACGCAGAAAAGAAACCTATTCAGAGAATTTCCAAGAGGAAATTTTCTATTCTTCATAAAACTGACATTCAGGGAAACTGATCTTGTAGAAAATCTTTAAATGTGTGTTACTGTTATATTCATTCATAAATATTTTATGCTCAATTTGAAACAGTATGGTAGTATTTTGCTTCTCAATCATAGTTTCAAGAGAATGGTGCCTAGGGGAATCCAAAATTTAAATACTCAAGTCAAAATTGTGTGTGTGTGTGCATATATGCAAAGAAGAGAATAAATACAAGTTAAACATAAAGAAATGTCATGAACACCATGAGGAAATGTGATATACTAGAAAAAAATAAACAAGAAAACAAGGACAAAATAAAGCTTTAAATCTTATAAAGACTGTCCACAAACTAACCACCACAAGAAGTCAATTAACAAATCCATAAATACTAAGCACATACCATATAAAAAGATATTGTGCTCAGCATGATAAATAAAAGAATCTCTGGATACTCCTAAATGACTTCTAAAGTTAAATAGTTAAGAACAAGCATTTTCGATTTTCAACATAATACAAGTATCATAGTAGACACAGAATTCAGCACGCTCCCCAGTCCTCCATCACCATCTAGTGGTAAAACTCACAAAACAGGAGAAGAAAATTCAACTTTTGTCATATTTACAGCATTTGAATTCACAGTAACACAGTCTAGCACTTTGCTATAGTTTTCCTTTAAACATCTTTTTTAATGCTAATATATACAACTGTGTATCATGCAGGTGCCTAGTTCAATGTAATATGGAAATGCTTGACGAGAATAATTAATGTTGTTAAGTTTTGTTACAGATGTAAAAACAGAAACTAACAAGGCTATAATAATATAATGGGAAAATGTTATGAATATTGACTGCTCTTTCCAAATTAACTTATAGAAAAAAATTTTTTAATGTATAATTTACCTATAGTTTCAAAAGTACACAAAATCATCATTAGAATGGAACAGGGAGGAGTAAGACTATCAGTGTTAAATAAAATTTTCCATCAATTTATCAAGAAACTCGTAAGAGTCATTTTGAATGCAACTTTCATTTTGAATACTCTTAAAGTTTTCTTATAAGCCACAATGAAAGGAAATCATCTAAAATTATAAAATGATTAAAAAAAAAAGTCACCCTTAGAGACACACATCATCCCTTTTTCTCCTTAGTTGGAAACTCAAGATACCGAATTAAATTGGAAATTCCTTTTATTTCAATTTTGGCAAACATTCTTTTTTTTTTTTTTTTTTT
>NW_016816502.1:2005118-2027517 GCF_001698545.2 Rhinopithecus bieti | reverse complement strand
AAGACTCCGTCTCAAAAAAAAAAAAAAAAAAAAAGAATTATGTTCGAGAATATTCAGTGGTTGTAGTTGGGGCAGACTCCCCAGCAACTCCTAGAATTGAACCACACATCTGACTGATTTAATCAGCCTATGAACAAGAATCTGCAAATAGATACCAGGTTTCGCAGAGTCTCCAAGTCTAGGTATAGGTTTAAATGTTACATCCAAGGCTTTCCAACATTCTGGACACATTTACATAAATATATATGCAGACAAACACACAGCATGTATAACTGAGGCTAACAAGTTTAGCATAAAGAATGTAAATCAGCTCCTTAACCCATGATAGTTTTTAAACAGTCTTAAAAAGTTATACCCAATGCTTAAGATGGTTACTGCTAGCCTAAAGCAAAATATCTTTCAAAACACAGAAAGCCATCTGTCAATTACCCAACGATGAATTACCTCTACGTATTTTTCAAAAAGCCTGAACTATATCATACGTCTTTGAATAATAGTTCTTGAGTTCCTCTCGGTATATAACTTATAATACAGAGTGAGTATCTTTTTCTATGCCTTATGCATAGAATTGTCACGTTCCTTTGCAAGTATGAGTTAATTTCCAACATTTTATCCTTTGTGCTTTCCATGTCATGAAATATTTCGAAAATTCCTTAATTGTGAAGTTTCTTGTCAGCATCATTTACTCTGGGATATCTCATCCGTTCATTGTAGATGTTAACAACTTTGCCTTTACTAAGTTCATCTAACAGCATATTATAGAGGTTTAATCTTCCCCGATTAGCTATTTATTTTGTAATTCCATATGCCTGTGATTCAAATTTCACTTCCTATATTATCACTTTTCATTTCTTTCCTGAACTTTCATTTTTGTTGGTACACTCTCTTTCAAATATCTCTTTTTGTAAAATGTCATGAGGTTTATTATTGGCAAACAAGGAGGCAACACAACTATACACTTTGCTGCCACCTGTGCATGAACTGAATACCAGATGTGCAGTGACCAATCACCAACAGACTCTGAAAGAAGTGAGATGGCCGGGCGCGGTGGCTCAAGCCTGTAATCCCAGCACTTTGGGAGGCCGAGACAGGCGGATCACGAGGTCAGGAGATCGAGACCCTCCTGGCTAACATGGTGAAACCCCCGTCTCTACTAAAAAATACAAAAAACTAGCCGGGCGACGTGGCGGGCGCCTATAGTCCCAGCTACTCGGAAGGCTGAGGCAGGAGAATGTTGTGAACCCGGAAGGTGGAGCTTGCAGTGAGCTGAGATCCGGCCACTGCACTCCAGCCCGGGCGACAGAGCGAGACTCCGTCTCAAAAAAAAAAAAAAGAAGTGAGATGATTGGCCACTCCTGTATGTTATTTACATGATGATCTGTGAACTGGAGAACTAGTAATTAAGTTTGGACTTCATGCAACTACTTACAGTTAATATACTGTGGTAACTAAAATGTGGACTGTTGCAGGGAGACTGGTATTATTTAACTAAATCATGATAACTCAAATATATGTCAGAACTGTGAAATCAAGGACTGCCTACCTATAAGTGTGTATGTAACCATAATCATAATTCAAAGGAAAAATAGAGAGAAAAATATATAATGACATGTAATATAACATGTAAATGCTTAGGCACAACTATTTGAAATAATGTCATTCATCCATTCAACATGAAGTGGTAAAATGCTTGGATCTATCCATTTAATTATGTGAATTTAACAGATACAAATATTTGTGACCCAAACACAACTTACATTATTATCATTAGTGATGTGGATTTCCAAAATAAATAATTCTTGACAAGATTCCAAATAGCGTACTTAGTAGCTACATACTTGGAAAAATTAGGCTGGTGTATATTAAACCAGACAAAATATGTTTATATGTAAAATAGACTTAAATTATGGGCTCAGATATTGATGAACAAGTTTTTCACCCATGGGAAAGTTAATGGGTCACTCCCATAAGCAGCACGGGACAATTCTTCACCGTGTAAGAATTGTGCCTCATACTTTGCATACTATAAAGCATTCATGGCCCCAGCCACTGAAAATAGGGACAACAAGAAAATATCCTGAAATCAACAAATACTCTCTGGGCAGTAACGTCGACAGTGAGAACCCTGATGGGGATTCCTGAGCCATTTGTGGAAAGGGAAGAATATGACCAAGGTTTCAAGCAATACAGAAACCTAGACCTCTAGATATCAGTAAGTACCAACCAAATTTGGGAAGGGATAGAGTATTAATAAACAAATGGTAAATATAGGGTACACTTTTTCTTGGCCAGTTCTATTAATAACAAAAAAATGGTAACAAAGAAAGCAATGATTTCTATAAAGTTTATTATGAAGCTTCAATAGATGTCTGCTTTGAAGTTTTCTACAAATGCTATTTGAAAGATAACTATAGATATATAGATATACTTCGCATAGAAACCCCTAAAGTGGCAAGTTAAAAATAGTAATAATCATCAAATCTTACATAGTGCTCATCAGTCACNCCAAAGTGCTGGGATTACAGGCTTGAGCCACCGCGCCCGGCCTCATGCTTTACTTTTTAATAAACCTTTAAATTGCCACAAGAACCTTATACAGTAGATGTCCTATTACAGATGAAGAAACTGAGGCACATCTAGCTAGGAAGTGAAGTGATGGCGGCAGGTTTTGAAGCTCGGGGGTCTGACTACAAAGTCCATGCTGTCACCAGGACTGCAACACTTTCCGTCTCCACCCCTCCAAGGAGGTCCCTTACCCTTGAACTCATTTAACAATACCATCATATAACCCAGGCCCCCTGAACTGAATGAGTGCCCTCTTTTCTTCATTCCCATGTACAACCTTCTACCAAATCCTGCCACTCCGCCCCCAGAAATAGACAATGCAGGTCTCTGCCCCGCCTGGCCTGATACCCTCTGTAGCTCAACCCCAATGGTAGCATGTCTGGTCTCATGGATAAGAAAGGATTTTGGAGGTGGGCATCCCACTGGATGTCACCTGGATCCCACCTCTTAACTTTGTGCCACGCTGAGACAGGAAAAATAAACCAACTGCCATGATTTACATTGATGGCAATACTACTTGAGGCCTTGATTTTTCTGCTCCTTCCCAGTCTTTTGCATACTCTTTTCTAGAACTTTTAACACTGAATGATTATTTTCTAATAACATTAAAATACCTAATGTCTATTGAGCACTCCCTACATACCAGCACCTGACTTGTATTAACCTATTTAATCTCCAAAACAAACCCATAAGGAAGTACTAGCATTGCCCCTAATTAGAGATGAAGAAGTAACTTTCTAAGGTTAGGGTTGAAGCTGGGAAGCCCTCTCAACTAAAGCCTGAAAAAACTGCTTAATAAGTATAACAGATAATATCTAACTAAGAGAACATTAGTTTAAGCCAGTCAATCAATCATACACTTTCAGTCATTTTATTCACTTATAATTATAAATTAGAATGGCTTGTGTAATTTATTGTCAAAACCAGGATACTTTTGAGAGTGAAAGTGTTACTCACTGAGCTGGCACAACAGGTTTCAACTGGGACTGTGTGGGCAAACAAGAATATATGCGCCTATGTTCACAATACATAGGAAAATATGTCTATGTTAGGATAGCATTACCTAGTAAAACAAGCAGCTTAAGATAAGGAAAAAGAACTCCATGAATCCAGCCATTTCATCAATGAGAATCTCCCCCTCCTGTGAAGCTTCTTCCATGGAGCTAACACAAACTGTGAACCCCTGGATGCTGGATTAGCAGCTATTCAATAAAAATCTCTCATGGAAACTTTCTAGGAGCATGAAGAACAGTTTTCTGAGTTAGCACCTATTGCTTGAAGTTTTGCTTAATACCACAAGAAGGAACACAGTGCACCCAAGGTGAGTATTTGATTGCTTTTGCTTGCAGAAGGAATAAATAATCCAAATTCTAATTTATATTTTTTCACTACTCCAAAGCAAAACTATCACAAATCTTTCCTAATACTATTGACTGGTAGGTACAAAATTTATGTTCTGTATTGATTTCAAGAGACCTTTAGAGACAGACACCACATTTGCCTTTCCAAGGCACTGGTCTCCCTGCAGACCACAACTACATGAAAAGCTGATCAGGAGGTAGAGCTAGGTGAGGGCACATACTCTAACTACAACAGCGGGGTCACAGGAAGTCTGTGATTCTCCTGAGAGAGACTGATGATTGCAAAGCCCAATCACGTAGAAGGTGGGCTCTGAATAAATCCTCCTATCATAATTAAGTCACAAAAGTGTAACCACACACCGTCATACAGGTCACCTCTCTTAGTTCATTCCTGCTGCTGTAACAAAATACTTTAAACTGGGTAATTTATAAACAGCAGAAATGTCTTGTTCACAGTCCTGAAAGCTGGTAAGTCTAAGATCAAGGAGCCAACAGATTCTGTGTGAGGTGAGGACTTATTCCTTATGGATGGTGCCCTGTGTCCTTACATGGTGGAAGGTCAAAGGGCTTCTTTTATACAACCACTGATCCCATTCACAAGGGCTCTACCCTCATGGCCTAGTCACCTCCCAAAGGCCCCACCTCTTAATACCAACACATTGGGAATTAGATTTCAACATATTTTTTTCTTTTATTATTTTTTTTATTTCAATAGGTGCTTGGTTACATGGAGAAGTTCTTTAGTGGTGATTTTTGAGATTCTGGTGCACCCATCACCCGAGCAGTGTACAGTGTACCCAATGTGTAGTCTTTTATCCCTCGCTCCCTCCCATCCTTCCCCCTGAGTTCCCAAAGTCCACTGTATTATTTTTATGCCTTTGTATCCTCATAGGTAAGCTCCCACTTATAAGTGAGGACATATGATGCTTGGTTTTCCATTCCTGAGTTACTTCATTTAGAATAATGATCTCTAACTCCATCCAGGTTACTGCAAATGCCATTAATTCATTTCTTTTTATCAACACATAAATATTGGAGGGACACAAACATTCAGACCACAGCATTACCTCATGACCACTGAGAATCAGACAAGTGAACTAGCATAGCTGTTCCTTAAATGACTCATTCAAATATTAAATATAAAAATTTGGGATGGGTACAGTGGCTTACGCTTGTAATTCCAGAGCTTTGGGAGGCCAAGGTGAGCGAATCACCGGAGGTCAGGAGTTTGAGACCAGCCTGACCAACACGGAGAAACCCTGTCGCTACCAAAATACAAAATTAGCCAGGCGTAGTGGCACATGCCTGTAATCCCAGCTACTCGGGAGGCTGAGGCAGGAGAATCACTTGAATCCGGGAGGCGGAGGTTGCAGTGAGCCGAGATCACGCCATTGCAGTCCAGCCTGGACAACAAGAGCGAAAACCGTCTCAAAAAAAAAAAAGGCCTCACTGATTCTTCATTCTGATTAAACTAACTGGTCCATACATAACATCATAAGAATAACTGTTGGCCGGGCGCGTTGGCTCAAGCCTGTTAATCCCAGCGACTTTTGGAGGAGGCCGAGACGGGCGGATCACGAGGTCAGGAGACGAGGACCATCCTGGCTAAACACGGTGAAACCCCGGTCTCTACTAAAAAATACAAAAAATTAGCCGGGTGAGGCGGGCGGGCGGCCTGGGTGGTCCCTAGCTACTCGGGGAGGCTGAGGCAGGAGAATGGCGTGGAACCCGGGAGGGCGGAGGCTCGGCAGTGAGCTGGAGATCCAGCCACTGCACTCCCAGCCTGGGCGGACAGAGCAAGCTCCGTCTCAAAAAAAAAAAAAAAAAAAAAAAAATAACTGTTGTGCTAGAATTATTAAATTATAAAGATATTCAGCTCTCTACAGCATTAATTGCCTAAAACCACAGTTCTATTCAGGCCACCAAGGAAATTAAATTACCATGATAACCACATAACCCTCCCACAACCCAGAACTAAAAATAAGTGTGCCTAGCTAAAATCATTTGCTGGCCAGAGATGACTGCTCTACATAATTTCAGGTGTGGCTTATTCTTTGGGTAGAAAAAAAACAAACAAACAAAACTGTACATGTGATCACCCACTGCACTTCCTTTGACTTCAATTAACCCTCAGTCAAGTTCCCTGAAAAGTCAATACCACAAATCTTTCCTTAAGCTTGCTGAGGCCATGCTCCTCCCACACATAGTGGCAGGATGAACAAGCAGCAATGTTTATCAGAACAGCTGTGGGAAAGTTTATCTGACAAAAACGAAGTATGTTCCTACATTCCTTAAGTTTCATTCCAGCTTACTCGGGGAATTTCCAAGGTCTTGTTTTTCTAACTTGTCCTATCACGGTATTAAAAAGCTGAGCAGTTAGGGTGCTGAGTAAATAAACTGTCTGATAAAGCAGCATGTCATCCTCTTAGTTACCTGTTCTAAGTTGAATCATTATGCAGGTCAGGGATTCAGACACAAAAAAAACCCACAAAAGGTATTCAAAAGTGTACAACTACAAGTGATTAGATGATTTAACACACTTGGAATAAGATTATTTAAAATATTCAGAGTCATTGTTCTCAGATAATTTCCATTATCTCGTTTATCTTTACTTGCAGAACCAGAGCACAGAGTTGGGGAATATTCTGTCTTCCCCACATCCTGGTTACAGATATTCAATTAACAAATACTTCTGCTTACCTACTATGGTAGTGAACACCACGGGTACAAAACGAAGCCAACAAGGATGGCTAGGCATGATACAGAAACACAGGCCACATCAGAAGAATAAAGACAACACTGAGGTATTAGGGACATGTCCAAAGATGCGGTGAGTCTTGCAAGCAAATGGGAACAAAAGGAAGATAATGAGAGATGACACATTTGTAAGACCTGAAGGTGAAAAAGAAAATGCTTTCCTCTGCTTCCTCAGCATCTTTCCAAAAAACCTACTGAAAAGAGAAAATACACACACAAAAGTTTTTGTTTTTGTAACAAAGTTCTAAATTCTGACTCTTTGCTATTATCAACCGAGATTCAGTTCTTCTGATTTTCAAGAATTAAACTCAATCTATTGCTAGCAATACAGAAAATCTGTTTGCACACTTCAACTAATTGGGATTAGACAATCAACCATGACTCAATGTTAGTATTCATACCAAAGTGAGGTTTTGTGAACTGCCTATAAAATATAGGCACCTATTAATTTTTAAAAAACTGTTACTTCTNCGTGGATTTTATTTGCTGTCCAATGTCCTTTCCTTTTAGCCTAAATGACTCCCTTTATATTTCTTGTGGCACAGTTCTAATGGGAACAAACTCTCTAAGCTTTCATTTATTGGGGAATCTTAGTTTTTCCATTTCTTAAGGATAGTTTTGCTGCATATAGAACTGTCAGTTGACATTCGTTTTCTTTCAGTATATTTCCCAATTATTTCCCAATGTTCCTTTGAGTATATTTTCCTAGTTCCTTTTAGCCTCTGTAGTTTCGGATGAATGGTCAGTTATAAATCTTACTGAGGATCGCTTTTATATGACAAGTCACTTTTCTCTTGCTGATTTTATGATTATGTCTTTGTCTTTGGACAGCATGACTTTCTGTCTTTTTGTAAATATCTTCAAGTTTATCCTCCTTAGATTTCATTGAGCTTCATGAATGTATAAAGATTGTTTATTAAATTTAGGGAGATTGAGGCCATTAATTCTTGAAATACTGTTGTCTTTTTCTGTTCTTCCCTTTTTAAACTCCATTATGTGTATTTTGGTATGCTTTTTTTTTATTATTATACTTTAAGTTCTAGGGTACATGTACATAACGTGCAGGTTTGTTACATATGTATACTTGTGCCATGTTGGTGTGCTGCACCCATCAACTCGTCAGCACCCATCAACTCGTCATTTACATCAGGTATAACTCCCAATGCAATCCCTCCCCCCTCCCCCACCAAAATCCTCTGTATTCTTATCTCAATATCCTTTTCTCAACATCTAGTAGGATCCTTTCGGCAGCCATGCCCCCCAACACATACAAAACACACACACAATTATAAATCACTTGCCAGCAAAAAAAACTAAATTATATAACCCAGCAAATATCTGCTATGGTTGAAATAAATTCATTGAAAATGTTCATATTTATCTGAAAATCCATCATTAGGTACTAATTAAACAAATTATGGAATACTACAAAGCTACAAAAAAGATTAAGGTCTATACAGGGCTCACACGAACAAGTCTCCAAGGGAGCAAGTGGGGATGAGGCCGGGTGCGCTGGTGTCTTATTCACTACGCTCAATAAAGCAACCAGAGACAGGCAGGGGAAGGGCAGTAACAGTGCAGTTGTCTCCGTACTTACTTTAAAGAAAAATGATTTCAAAAGACATATGGTAACAATTATGCATAGTTGAATTCTGGGGTAAGGAACAAAATAGGACATTTACGGAATCAACATGTCAGCCAGCTATTTATGATCTGTTGATGGCGGGCTGGATAGAAACTGACTGGAAACAGTTACAGACATATTTGGGGATTACGTGTGTTAAACCCACTCTATTTGTAGTATGAATACACAAGGGATGTTTATATATAACCAGTCCTATTACTAATAAGGCAGGGTCCTGCCTGGAAATGGTATCAGACAATGTGTGGGCACGTGGGGTGGGCTAGGGGTGGTTGTCATATCAGGGGTATGTTGAGGGCTCTGAGAAAAAGATTAGTCAGGAGGAAATCCACAATATTTTAATCTAAGGATTCCACAAAAGGAAATGGGAATTCAGAACTATTTAGTATAAATCAAAACACCACAGATAAAAGGAAAATATTGACTATTTTAGATTCTGTTTTTTAAAAGATTCTTGCATGCAAGGACCAAGCCCTCTTTTATTTTAATTATAATGTTGTTATTGGCTATGCTGTATTATGCCTGGTGTCTAGTGTTGAAAAAAGTCATTATCTGTGTTGCTAAAAGTCATAATAAAATTTGCTTTTTTTTGTTTTTGAGATGGAGTCTCACTCTGTTGCTCATGCTGAAGTACAGTGGCGTGATCTCAGCTCATTGCAACCTCCACCTCCCGGGTTCAAGTGATTCTCCTGCCTCAGCCTCCTGAGCAGCTGGGATCACAGGCACACTCCACCACACCCAGCTAATTTTTTTTTATTTTATTTTATTTCATTTTTGTATTTTTAGTAGAGATAGGATTTCAACATGTTGGTCAGGCTGGTCTGGAGCTCCTGACCTTGTAACCTGCCTGCCTTGGCCTCCCAAAGTGCTGAGATTACAGGTGTGAGTCACCCCGCCCAGCCTAAAATGTCTAATTTCAAAAACATATGAAGACAGAATAAATACTGTTTGTCAGGCTAAAATACTTTTTCAAACATTTATACTTCCAATTCTAATAAAGGAAAATGTGTACAAGCTAAACTGTGATTTAAGCATAGCCACAAAATGTCCAGCACAACCTAAAGACTACTTCAAAGTTCAGTCTCGCCACTTTCTAGCTTAGACAACTCGGAGTTAAATTTTCTGAGGCTCTATTTTCTTACCTGTAAAAAAAGGAATAGTTACTTCTCCAAGGGTTGCCAGGTGTTTTGGCTGTGAAAGGATCTAGTAGGGAGACAGTACGCTTCAATCAAGTATATGAGTATGTGCATTTGAGACTTGATCCAATCTTTGCAGATGAGCTTTCCTTTCAAGTGCCTGGCTGTCTGCCCCTCCCCACCCCTCATCATCCTTGTCCTGCTACGTGCCAATAACACCACTGAACAGAGGTCACAAGCTGACTGCTCACAAGCCAAATACAGTGCACAGTCAGGTTTTGTTTTAACCCACAGGGTATTAGGTCTACAATGGTTTGTAAGGTATTCGATTTAGACACCAACAAATGAAATCAGAGGAGACATATAAGGGCAGTAGCAGTGCACAGGCTCCAGGCTCTGCCAGGGTTTAAATCCCAGCTCCAGCGACCTGATGTAACATCTCCATGCCTCAGTTTCCTTGAGAAAAAGATGGGGAAGAGGAAGTAGACAGACCTAGTTTACTCATGGGGTCATTGTGAGTAATCAAGTTAAAACAAATTTTTTAGAACAGCACATGCAAATCAGTGTTTCATGTTCTGAAGACACTGGCTCATCCCAAGATGCGGCCCATGACTCTGGCAAGCTTCCAGACACAGCTGACCCCCTCGGTGGGCCCTTTAGCTCTCCACTTCTCCATAATCCCTCTACTCCCAAGTGTCTTACATAGAGTCCAACTCATTTGTACCACCTGCCACGAGGGGACCACCTGTAGGGCTATCCTTTTGGCCTTGGACTTTGCAACTCCTGGCATTAAGAGGAAAGAAAGCAGCTCCAGTCAAAAACATTATAATGTTCTCCCCAGTCATACTCAATAACATGTATGTGGAACACCCCATGGGGAAGTCAAGAAGCACAAAAGGGACCTGGAACAATAATGGGTGTTTTTGAGACTGTCAGAGTAAACAGCATCTCCTGCAATAAATCAGGGAAGTCTTGAGAGTCTCAGCTTAGAGATACTCTTCATGCCAAACCATCCATTTAATCAGAAAAATGTTTACAACTGGAGGACTCTGCAATGCGCCCTGGTAATAACCAGGCTCTAGGGGCTCCTCGTCACGTCCAATTGTCCTTAAGCTTATTTACCCACCAGATCTCACTGCAGCTGAAGCTAACAAGCCTCTCTATGCACATCAGTATTCTTAGCCCTTCAATCAAAGCATCAGTGAGGACTATTGGGGCCCTCTGGAGGTCTGAAGAAGAGTCCCTCTGGCAGGGAGACATGGTGAACTTCTCTAAACAAGCTCTGTGTCTCACATGTATTTGCCAAGGATAAATAGTGACTAGTAAGTCTGTGAGGCAGAATATAAGAAAACACTCTTCAGGAGGGAAATAACTCTTTGGGTATGTGTTAGTCACTACTCCATCTCCAATGTCCAGAACACTGCCTTCTACATACTAAGTACGTATAAAGAAACTAGAATAGTAACTGGCATGTCATAAGCCAGTTATAATTATTGTAACTGTAAATGTATAGTTATGTTTTTAAGGCAAGTTGAACTTTACTAGCTGTTGCTCATAATTTAGCAATGGAACAGCCTAAGTAAATACACTTCAAATGCAGGAGCCTTATAAGGTAAGCTTTTCAGCCTCTTGTTTTCTTTCTTTCTGGTTCTGAGTTTCACACTCTGAAGAGGACTCTGTAGCCATCTTCTGAGAACTTCCAAATCTAATGGCACTAATAGTCAATGAGAAAGACAGTGGAGCACTGCAAGACATCACCGATCATATTACAGAGCCTGAAAGGAACTAAAATTATGAAGACTTTCGAAATAGCACAGACGGCACAAACACCAAAATGTTAACACGCGAGGAGTTTATCTGAAGTCCTACTTGTGATCTATTTATCAGTAATGTTCAAATACAGGAAAATTCACATGGGAAAAATGACAATGCAACTCCTCTTATCTAGAAGATGTCGACACTGGTGTCAAAATACTTCTTTATTCTGTTAATTCTGCATTTACAGGTAGCTCCAACTACCCATCTCTGCGAGTTATACTGTGAAGCTGCTGACAATTTTCTCTGAGGGTACTTCAGAAAGAACCATATCTTACACATCAGTTCTCCACCTCATACCACATGTTGAATTTGACAATGGCAAAGGTTAGAAAACAGGTTGTTGACTGGCTGTGCATCAGATGATGTAAGGATGTGGGGAAAAGTAGGAGGAGAAATAAAAAAGCAGGACTGTTTTTGCATTACTGGAGGAAAGGAACTAGCTCAGAAGTCAGCCTGACACCCACAGAGATTAAAACGTCTCTTCCTTCCTCTTTGTTTCCACGTCCCAGTCTTCAATAAATTCTATCTGACCACAGCAGCAGAGGGACCCACTCTCTTGTGGTTTCTGTCAAGTTCCTGATTTTCATCCGCAGTTGAAGATGAGCAAGAACTCTGTAACAGTGTCACCTTGGAGTCTGCACTGAGAGGTATTTCAAAATGAGTGAAGCGTGACTCTCACAGATGAAGGCCTAGACGCAGGTAAGGAAACAGCTTTTCCATGAAATGACTTGCGTGTATGTGAATGGTGCATGGGAACAGAAAAGATTTCTGAGCTGGACAGCAACAAAGCTGAGGAACACTGAACCACTGCCACTCACATTTTTCTCAGTGCGTTACTTTTTGTTTGACAACTGTAATTGGCATATTAATATATTTTCCCATGCTAATATGGGGATCCAATACTGAAATATCATTTATGATTATTTAGGATTTCCAATAGTGGCTGTCAAAATATATCTGTGATGAAGAGATATCAAAGAAAATGTTTAAAAGGTAGCCATCCAGGACAAACATTTCAAAAGCTTGTAAATGTATATTAAAATTGTTTCTCAAAACTACAAAATCGATTAGCGTAATACTTAGGTATGTTTTTGTTTGCAATTGCATATATGTACAGAAATACAGTTGCATTTACTTGTACATACACTTATATAGGCAAAAGCTTTTATCTTTGTCATTATTAGGGTAAGTTAACCCCATTAACACCTAATAAAATAAAATGCCTTTAAATTGTAAATCACAAAAATATGTCCTATGCATAGCAAATATTTGAGTTCATATGCTACTTATTTATAGTCTATGACCCATCAACCAAATTACTTACAATTCTTTAAATATTATAAATTAAATTACACTCAGGAGAATTACCACAGACCCACAACGTCAGCTTATTCAACCAAGCCCATGCAATCCATCTTGTCTATATATATTCTTTTTAACCAAGGACAATCAATCCTATGGAAAAAATGAATCAAAGATCATGCTAGTAAAAAATAGTTTGCATATTCATCTTTCTAAAACATACAAACTTGATAATCAGTTTTAGCACTAGAAAAAAAACCCTAGCCATTAAGTTAAAAAGAAAACAATGTACTCAGAAAATACCAAAATGGCATATTTTATGATTTGTTAACATGCAATGAATTTTATATTTTGATCAAATTTATGAATACTATATATACAAACAGGCATACAATTGTGCACGCACAATTAACACACTGGTATACATGAATGAACTATATATTGCCATGTCTGGCAAAAAAAAAGGGGGGGGGGAGGCCATGCATGGTGGCTCACACCTGTAATCCCAGCACTTTGTGAGGCTAAGGTGAGTGGATCATTTGAGGTTCGGAGTTCGAGACCAGCCTGGCCAACATGGTGAAATCCCTATCTCCACTAAAAATACAAAAGTTAGCCAGGCGGTAGTGGTGCATGACTGTAATCCCAGCTACTGAGGAGGCTGAGGCAGGAGAATTGCTTGAGCCTGGGAGGTGGAGGTCGCAGTTGAGCTGAGATTGGGCCACTGCACTCCAGTCTGGGCGAGAGAGTGAGACCCTATCTCAAAAAAAAAAAAAAAAAAAAAAAGTGGGGAGATTCCAAGGTACTCAAAGCATGAAGACTCAGGGGAAGTGGGTACAGTGCAGAGAAAGAAGTACAATTTGCCTACTTCACAGCTGAAGCAGGTACAGAGGGTGTGACTATCCTGAGCAAGGTCACCCAGCTTATCTACCCAGGAGCCTTGAATCCTCTGAGCACAGGGAGGATGCCTTCACTCCATTCACCATGGGTGGCTCCTGCAGTCCACAGGATTCTAATCAGCCCAGCCTCACCATAGGTATATCCACTCCCTGCCCTTCCACCCAAGCCACCCACTCACCATCACCATGTCCTTCAATCTTCCATCCTCTTCAACCATGTACATGTATTTTTAGGATACTATTTAAAATTCCCCGGCTGTAAAAATGTTTTATCTAGTACTATGTACATTTACTTCGAGAAAAGTTATAGCTAAAACAAATGATTATTAATTATTGCTAACATGTTTAAACAGAATACAAGTGGACAGGAAAAGGGGAAAGGAGTAGGGAAAAAAGCCTCTCAATGTCAGGAGTGCCCCTCCTCCCCACTTCCTTATCTGTGAAACAGCACTGTAAGGATTAAATCAGATAATATTTGTAAAGTCTTTAACACAGTGATGCAGTTATGTGTTGTTTAACAACGGAGACACATTCTGAGAAATACATCCTTAGGTGATTTCATTGTTGTACACACATCATAGATTATAATTACATAAATCTAGATGATAGAGCACATGCCATTATACAACTCATTATAATCTTATGGGACTACAGGCGCATATGCAGTCTGTCACTGACGAAGATACCATTATGCAGTGCATGACTGTATGTATAAAAAGTATTCAGTAAATAAGGTCTGACATCATTATTTTCATTATAAAAACTAATTTTATCAAGGTAAATGTTTATGTAATTAGATATCAGACGACTTAGAAACATAATTCAGATATTTCAATACCTTTGTAGATCAAAACAGGGAAAAATATAACATAAAACTAGCTACAAAATTGCTTTTCAAACTTTAACCCACATCAGAATCACCTGGAAGGCTTGTTAAAACACGGTTCCCTGGGCTTTATTCCCCCCCCCGCCAGAGCTTCTGATTCAGTATGACTAGGCTGGGGTTTAAGAATTTGCATTTCTAGCAAATTCCCAGGTGAGGCTGAATACTGCTGACCTGAGATACACTTTGGGACCCACTTATCTACAGAGGAATTCCACAGTTGCATTTGCCTTACCAACAAAACTGTCAACAAGTTCCTCATTCAATCCAAGCTAGTTAATTAGTGAGCAAAATAATGAATAAATGCTTAAAAATAAAAACACTATATTATCCCCATGATTAAGCATTATATTATTTATGACCAAAAGAAAAAAAAAAGAAGATTAACAGATTTTTCCTACTACACCTATGATGCTTCTAAAATGCTGAACAGAAGAATACTGTTCCCTAGAGGAACGTTCACTCTATAAAGTGCTTCTAGAGTGAATTTAGATGTTGAGGCTTCCCTAAGCCTAAGGCTCTGAGAACTCAGAAGTCATCAGGTTTATTCCATTTGGCTCCAGGATTTCCTTAAAAGTTAGGTCGGTCACAGGTGAGCTGTTTCAGCCTCCCAGTGTGAGCAGTCTCTAGAATACCAAAAACAGGCCAGTCCAGGAAGTAGGCTGACACCAACACAAGCATATTCTGCCATCGTCACGAGCATCCTCACCCGCAAAAGGCTGTCTAGTGGAGGATGATGAACAATAAGGAGAGTTTCATTTAACTGAAAATTGTATCACTACAAGACTGCCAAGTTTGTTTGAGTAGAGCAGTGGATCTCAAAGTGTAGGGCCTAGACCAGCTGAATCAACATCACCAGTGAGCTTGTTAGACATGCAAATTATTGACCCCAAACCTACAGAATCAGAAACAATGGGAGTGGAGTCCAGCAATCTGCTTTAACAAGCCCTCCAGGTAATTCTGTTGCACATTCAGTTTTGGGTGACCCTATGTCCTGGGATAGCTCCAGTTTTTACCTATTGTCTGGGCATAACTGAAACCAGTGCCTCCTTTCTATCTCAAAAGTGTCCTTGACCGTATAATAATTATGGTCATCAGTATGATCACCCTGCCAGTTCATACTGGATGCTAAGAAGGCATTTCATTGGTCAGATGCTGTCTACTGCTTGGGACTTCAAATTAGCTTCAAGTCTGCTGCTATATTCTGCTGCTACACCCATAGCCTCCCCACCATCACCCCGCAATACTAAAAGATGCATTGCCTCCTAAAAGTCTGAGCAGCACAGCTAGATAAATCAACTTCAGCACAAATATCCTATCTTGATAAGAAAAAATACCTACAACCAAACTATGTAAAATCTATTTTAAATTCCCAGCTTCCTAAGTAGTGTGAGGAATCAGGTCTCCAAAACCCTCTTTCCTGAATTTTCTGGTTCTTCTTTACAGGGAGTTTTCTTTTCCTCCCTAGCACCCTTAAAAAGCATAAAACTAGTAATTAATGAATGCTATTTTTATAGTAATCATTCGGTTACATTAATTCACTGAGAAACCAAGTTTACCACAGCAAAGCTTCTCAATCCACCTGTTCTTTTAAAGTCAAAGTGAAATACTGGTCATATGTTTTTAGATCTGATTAAATTCCTTTGAAATTTTTGTCTTTACTCGGTATAAATTAAATTGCTAGCTCTTTATTCTTCACTGAAACTTCCCATCTGTTGTTTTCGAAAAACATCAAAGGCCTTACATATCATGTTCTGACCCCTCATCATTCAGAGAACAGCCAGAGAGTTGTGGTGGCTTCTACCCAATTATATGACATCTGCTGTTGAGGTTAAGGTATCAAAGAAAAGAGGAAAAATCAATTATTTGACTTCTGAGGTTTGGCCCAGAGCAATCTATACACTTGTGGTGTGATCACTTGGAAAAAAAAAAATCTGATCCTCGAAGCTTTCCAGGATCATACACACTTATTTTTATCACATCACTCAAAGCCTCTAGACTCTAAGAGCCATTTATACCAAGCAGATGGGAAATGCGGCACCTTCTATAGTGGGAGAGATACCTGGCTGGAAAGAACTCACCTGTTGCTGATGCAATCTTCTCAGTGAGTCCAGCCCTAAGGTCAAAAGTTGGTAGGAGAGCTCACACACGGCTTCATCTAAGAACATTTCCATCCTGCTACAGATAATGAATGAAATCCCCTTCTCACTCTAGGGATATTTCAGTCATTTATTCATTCAACACTGATTCCTTACCATGAGGCAGCCAACATTCTAGGATAGTAGGGACGGTGTGATGAAAAGGTTCTGGGCCTCTTGTGGCTTACATTCTAACAGACACATCAACAAACCTTAACATCATCACTCCTAGCAATTGATAGTCATTCAGTTATGACAACAATCTTTGGGCATATTATAACTTATAAGATTACATTTTTATTTCCTTAATGGGGATTTGGAGACGATTCTAATCTCATCAGAAGTCATTTACTGACTAGATTCAAATCCCTAACCTTAAACCAGCTGGGAGCTGATAGCCCTGCATGTACAGATGACAAAACAGAATATGAAAACGATACTTAGTTCAGTTAAATGTCCTAGGAGGTGGCCTTTAGTGTTGAATGTTCTTTCTCTCCTGGCCCCAAAACTGCCTACCTATGTTTTGCACAAGGATTTCACTGCCTCTTTCTCCACTATAAATATGCCTATAAGCACTACCTTTATAGAAGTGAAAAAAGGAAGAGGGAGGATATGGTCTGAGATAAAAAGAAAACCTAAGATGTCAGACCAGTTGTCCCTGATATCACTGAGTTTGATACACAGCAGCTGTCCTTATAACTGGTACTACTGAGGCAAATTGGTTAAGGAAAAATACAGGTTAAGTAGGAATTATTTTTAGAAACCTTAAATACATTATTTTAATTTTAAATACAAAGTGCACATTCATTGCTTAATCTTTTGGCTTTGGGGCAGCAAGGCCTTTTTTCTGAGTATGGGTTGGTTCATTAGACACCTACACCAATTTTCCTTCAGGAGCCACGACTTCAGCACAGTGCCAGTCAAATCCAGTTTCTCTGTTTAGTTCAAGTAGTGTGAGAATTTTAAAATGCTTTAGAAGCCACATGAATTAAAAAATCCAGACCCACTCCTAGACTTTAAAGTCCCTCAAAAGAACAGACTCTGTCTTAGCCTCATAACACAGTGAAATTTTCAATAAATGTTATATGAATGGACAAAAATGAAGGTCTTAAATAACTAAATATGGTTTGAAAACAACAGTCTGCATCACCAATTTTTATTTTAATCCACTCCTACCCCAATTAAGAAACAGTATATGCCTTGTTCTAAGGAAGACAACCAGTCCCTATGTATACAATGCCAAGTAGTATAGCATAATAATGAAAAGTGTACATTCTAGAATCAGACTTACTGGCTTCAAATCTTGACTCTACCACTTATTCTGATACAACCTTAATAAAGTCACTTAACAACTCTATACATCATTTTCTTAAGTTATGGAGATTAAATGAGTTACATACATAAATTGCCCAGAACAGTAACTGGCATAAAAACACAATCAGGCCAGGCGTGGTGGCTCATGCCTGTAATCCCGGCACTTTGGGAGGCCGAGGCGGGCAGATCACAAGGTCAGAAGTTCGAGACCAGCTTGGCCAACATGGTGAAACCCCGTCTCTACTAAAAAAAAAAAAAAATACAAAAATTAGCCAGGCATGGTGGTGTGTGCCTGTAATCCCAGCTACTCAGGAGGCTGAGGCAAGAGAATTGCTTGAACCCGGGAGGCAGAGGTTACAGTGAGCTGAGATCGCACCACTGCACTACAGCCTGAGTGACAGAGTAAGACTCCTTCTCAAAAAAAAGAAAAAGAACACAATCAATGTTTATTGCTGTCATTGCCATCATCATCTTCTTTCCCAGTAACATAGTGTGGTGCTCCGATGACTATAAGAACAAAGGAAGTCAAAGAGATATACAGGTTGAATATTCCTTGATCAAACGGCTTTGGACCAGGAGTGTTTCAGATTTCAGATTTTTTCTGATTTTGGAATATTTGCATTATACTTAGCCGTTGAGCATCCCCAATCTGAAATGCTCCAAAGAACGTTTCTTTTGAGAGTCATGTCAGCCCTCAAAAAGTTTCGGATATTGAAGCATTATGGACTTCAGATTTTGGGATTAGGAATACTCAACTTGTATTCAAAATTCCACTGTGTTCCTTAACCTCTCCCTGCTTAGTTGACTCATCTGTAGAAAACAGAACAAAAATATCTACCTAGAAGAATGACTGTAAGAGTTATCATGCCTGGTACATAGTTGAGAGCCAAAACATTATAGCCATTAACCCTCATACAAAGAAGAAAATCTACAACTCCACACTTCAATCCATATCCACAGATGTCCCCACCTCCTGCACATCTGTCAACCTCTACCCACCGAATCTTAACCAGAATTTGGTTGTATACTCAACATTTTACTTGGGGCAGAGGACAAACTACCTCTCCTGAGTATGCACTTTGTAAGAAGATACACACTGAAAAACAGGATATAATCTAGGAAAAATTAAATGGTGCTTTTAATTTGTAAGTTAAAAAATGGGAATTTGAGGGGAGGAAAAATCACTGTGTGCTGGTGCACGTGGAGAACAGAAGAAGCAGAATGAAGATGAGTCTTGAAAGAGGGACATGATACTTACATATGGGAAATGATAGACTGATACTATTGGAATGATACACTGAGTAGGAAAACTACTTCAATTTATGTTTATTGGCGCAAAAACACGTCCTGTTTAATTTTTATCTTGACCTCTTGAGAAACCTTGACCTTATTTGAGAAATCTTCTCCCCAAGTCCTAAAAACATTTACCTCTTTGCATCTTCAAAACACAGCACAAACCATCTATTGTCCAGAAAGCCTTTTCTGTTTATCCTGCCTTTTCCTGCAAGCTCATGCAGTACACACTCCCTGCCATTTCTGCCCTCTCTCAAGCATCCTATACCATTTACACACACATTACAATCTGCTCTGTGTATGCTCAACATCCATATTGCTTCAAGAGCAAGTTTTATGCCTTTGACTTTTTCCCCTCACTAATTTATATTGGGGTATAAACCACATACAATAAATGAAAATTAGATTTTAAATGTACAATTCAACAAGGTTTGACACCATATAATCACCACCCCAATTAAGATAAATAATATTTCCATCACAAAAATTTAATCATTCTCTTTTCTAGGCACAGCCATCTGCGTTCCTAATTTCTCTCATTAGAGCTTAGTTTTACCAGTATTAGAACCACACTGAAATGGGATCACAAGGTACATAGTCGTTTGTGTCTGACTTGTTTTGTTCAACATGTTTTGAGATTTAACTTGTTTTGTTCAGCCATGTTTTGAGACTCAGCTATATTGTTGGCACGTATCACCCTCTGGATCACCACATGTTATTCTATTCTATGAGTATACCACAATTTGTTCACCTTTTTTTTTTTTTTTTTTTTTTTTTTTGAGACGGAGTCTCACTCTGTCGCCCAGGCTGGAGTGCAGTGGCCAGATCTCACCTCACTGCAAGCTCCGCCTCCCGGGTTCACGCCATTCTCCTGCCTCAGCCTTCCGAGTAGCTGGGACTACAGGCGCCCGCCACCTCGCCCGGCTAGTTTTTTGTATTTTTTAGTAGAGACAGGGTTTCACCGTATTAGCCAGGATGGTCTCCATCTCCTGACCTCGTGATCTGCCCCTCTCGGCCTCCCAAAGTGCTGGGATTACAGGCTTGAGCCACCGCGGCCGGCCCTTGTTCACCCATTTTAATCTGTTGATGAGCATTTGGGTTGTTCCCAACTTTTGGCTACTGTGAAAAAAGTTGCTATGAATATTCTAATGTAAGTCCTTCTACCGACGTACACTTTCATTTCTCCTGGGTAAACACCTAGGAGTGAAATTACTAGGTCACAAGGAAGCAACATGTTTAACTTGATAAGAAGTGACCTATTATTCAAAGTAGATTTACTATTTTACACTCCAACCAAAAATATATCAAAGTCTCAATTATTCTATTTCCTCGTCAATTCTTGACATTGTCAAGTTTTTTTTTTTTTTCCATTCTAATAGGTGAAAGTACTACCTTATTGTTATTTTAATTTGTGTTTCCCTGTTGACAAATGAGGCTGAGAATCTTTTCATGTGCTCCTTGACCAAACAGCTTCCTTTGTAAAGTATTTGTTTGCATCTTTTCGGCATTTTTTTAAGAAACTGAGTTTGTTTTTTCATTACAGAGTAATGAAAATTATTTAAATAGTCTGAGCCTTTAACAGAGATATTTTTGTGAATATTTACTCCCCGATCTATGGCTTGCCTTCATTTTCTTAACAGTGTCTACAAAAAAAAAAAAATGAAAGTTTTAAATTTGGGTTTTTTTTTGGTTTTAGGGTATGTGTACACATTTAGTTTTATTCTAACAAAACGACTTATACACTTTTAACATTTAAAACTAAGTGTCATCTTTCCTTTCCAGCAAAATAAAAATAAAATTTTAAAATGGACAGGAACAAAAGTACAATAGAGAATGTGAATTCTAAATAATATCCTGCAGGTTCTGCAGATTGTTCCATCAAGTGGCAGGGCAAGAGTCATCATTAGGAGAAAACTTATTTTAAACATGTCATGTTAAACTGCAAGGGTGTCCAATAAACATCACAATTAAATATTCCAAAGGAGAAGCCATGTTGTCAAAATACACGCTTAACCCACCCAGACATCTCAAACTCACCCTCTGCTGACCTTACATAACCCCATTTTTTGTTGTTTTTTTTAAAACAAGAGAAAGTAGACAGATGCATGTTGGCAAATGCTAACTATCCATATTCACACAAAGACACAGTGTTCTGAGCCTAATACACACAGAAAGGAAGAAAAGTGCTAAAATTCTGTGCACTACTACACAGGGGCTTAGTGCCATCCAACTTCCAGCAGAGCAAAAGCAGGTTTTTCTTTTTTCCCCACAGAGTTCAGTGGTATTGAATCCATACAGTTTTTGTTCAGACAAGAGGGATAAAAATGAATTTGGAACAGAAAGGAGTTAGAGATCCTTTTCCCATTGTATTCTGCTCAAGTTATTTTCCCCCCCAAATAAGTTGAGAACCATGGTGTAGAGAAAAGAGACCTCAAGAACAAGGCAATCAAGCCCAAGAGAAAACACACACACACACACACACACACACACACACACACACACACACACACAGCTTGCTCCCAGGAACTGGAGAAAATTTTTAAAAAGGAAGGTTGCAACCTATCAGTGTTCTATTAGTCATTTTCTCTTTCATCCCCCTTTCTTTCCTCCCTTTCGTCATCTTCATCTTCTTCACCTTCATCCTTATCCCCTTTCTTTATCAATATCTTCCCATCCTTCTTCATCACTTTCATCTCCTTCCCTTTCTTCATCATCCATATTGAAAACCAAGTAGTACTGTAATGGATTTGGCCAATATTATCTTCGATGACCTCTCCTAACTCAACAACATCTGCATCAGAACGGTCAGTAAACCAGGTAAAGAAGCTCTCTGGTTCTTTGTGCTGCCTCTTCCTGCTGACTTTACTCTGCATTTGACTGGAACTTTTTCATCATATCCTTTCCAGATTTCCATTTGATTTCAGTGGACTCTGAAAATAGATCACCACTCTCATTCAGATGAAATTCCTTGGAGATAACTTTATTTTCAAACTAAAGATTTTCATCAAAATAAAAATCTTTCTGTAACATGATTTAATGCCTTCAAATTCTGTCACTTCAACTCTTTAAATAATACAGTACCTCTTTGTCTTCCTCCCCAAGTAATGTAGACACTTGTGGATAGCCGACAAATGCTGTTACCCAAAAATTTGAGATTTGGGCAATCGATGCTGACCTATTTCAAAAAATAGTTGGCAGAATTTGTTATACTTCTATTCTGCTTTCACAATCTCCCCCCTGGATTGTTCATTAAGTCTCTGAATTTCTTCTTTTCTTTTTTTTTTTTTTCTTTTC